>NW_010539767.1:0-226 GCF_000687285.1 Phaethon lepturus
CATCCCTGTGAGGTACGGGCTCCGGCAAGTAGGTGCCACCGGGCCGCTCGGTTCTTTCTCAATTCACCGGCCTTTCGTACCCCGCGGTGCTGCCGAACTTAGCGGTGGGCCGGCGTACTGTGGTGCGTCGTGCGGAGCTTGCTTTAGCTTGGACAACCAACCGTAGCCGTACTTAATTCAGTTTATGTGATATCAGCGCTCGGTGGCAAAATACTGGTAGTTCCTT
>NW_010539767.1:362-5796 GCF_000687285.1 Phaethon lepturus
ACCTGTCATGTCTCCTGAGTCACATCGGCACCTTGAGGCCCGAAACTCCTTCCCGTTAATCCCCTGATCTTTGCTTGACACTGTAGAATTTATTTCCACATCTATTTCTTGTCGATAAGTTATTCCTATCCTCCTCACCAATAATGCCAAGTTGTTTCATAGCAGCGAACCCTTAAATTTGTCTCCAAGGGTAAGTTTTTCTGTCATCTCTTCTTTCAGTGCTATTTGCTGTCACCTGCCCTTTGGTTCCTTACCCAATGGCTAGATCTGCCTATAGTCTAAGACTGGTGCTGAGTTTACCTGATGAAGTGATGGGGTCACAGCCTCCTTCGGGCATCCCCCTGCTCTGGTGTGGGGTCCTCCCCAGGCTGCAGGTGGATATTTGCTGCAGCATGGAGCTCCATGGGCTGCAGGGGCACAGCCGGCCTCGCCATGGTCTTCACCAGGGGCTGCAGGGGAATCTCTGCTCCAGCACCTGGAGCACCTCCTGCCCCTCCTGCTGCTCTGACCTGGGTGTCTGCAGAATTGTTCCTCTCACATATTCTCACTCCTCTCTCTGTCTGCAGTTACACAGTTTGGTTTTTTTCACCTTCTTAACTCTGTTATCCCAGAGGCGCTGCGACCGTCACTGATGGGCTCAGCCTTGGCCAGCAGTGGGTCCATCTTGGAGACGGCTGGCACTGGCTCTGTCAGACATAGGGGAAGCTTCTAGCAGCTTCTCACAGATGCTATTCTCTCCCTGTAGCCCCCCCACCCCCAGCTACCAAAACCTTACTGTGCAAACCCCATACAACTTACCATATATTGTTATCTTCCTCCTCAAGGCAGTTCTTTCTCTAGCTGAGTCTGATTCCCATCTCTATTATTCACTCTGGAAATCAGATCCCTGGTAATCCTAGAGCTAAGCCTGCTCTCTATTCAAGTCCTTGAGTTCCTTACACTTGTTGACTAGGCATTTTCCTTAGTTCTGTCAGGTTCCAAAGAGGGTGATGATGAGGAAAATCTAACATTTACTGTAAATTATTTGCATTAAAACCAAGAAGAAATTTGAGATATTTACCATGACCAGGTCTTGGATTAGTTTGAAGGCTTTCAAAATTACACTTTTATGTTTTAGCCCACATTTGTCCATACACTGACCTTCTACACCATTACTGGAGAGTGACTGAAAACAATTGCTAGAGATAATCCATATGCTTGGCATGTTTTATTACTAGCTGTTAATACCACCAAAACCTCTCATCTTAGTACTCTGAAGATATCTGTTACAAATTTTGACTCAAACTATGTAAATTCAGTAAGAGTTGTACCAGTTGTATTACAAATGCATTTGATTTTCTCTCTATGCTTATGTTTTCAATGTTTAACAGAGGAGGTGTAATGGTGTCTAAATCCCACATAGTCCATTTGTCCTACAAGTACTAAAGATGGAAATCATATTGTAGAGTATTTTCTTCAGATTACATTTATTGCTAATATTTTTAACCAAAACTTCTTGCATTTTACTTAAGTAAACTTTTTTGTTTACAGCTGTGGACTGCTTATAGACTTTCACAGTAGAACAAACAAACAAGGATACTTCAACCCATTTAGTGCAGTGCACTGTCACACAGATCCAGCCATGCCTGTGGAAGGGAAAAGTGATATGGAGAGGATTGGCCTCTTCAGTGAAATGGGTTATGTTACCATTGGAGATAAATATGTATCACATTATATGCGTAAGTACATTTAATTTTAATCACTATTTGGTGATAGGGTAGTATCTCTAGTATCCATCTACTTTCAGAATCACTATTTTCTAATTTTTTATATTTTTTGTTAGAGGGAACTTCCATATTCTTAGCTCAGGTCTCTGTTATTAAGGGGAAGGCTTGATATGTTGGAATGAATATATTGAAGAAAGGAAGAATCCAGTAAAACTGAAAAATATGTATGCATAATAGACTGATAAAATCTTTTAGCGTATACATTTCTTTTCAATATTAATTATCTGCAAGTTACCAGTATGTCCCACTTTTGTGAAAAACAATAGTGTTTTTGTGTGCTCTTTAGGCAGCTTTTCTGTTATTAACAATTACATTGTCATTATTTTTAAATTAGTGTTGTAGTTGTTTTTCTGTTCTGATCTGACTCAGGTGTGTGAGATTCCCCACCCTGTCTTTTTAAAAAATATTCTCCTTTTCTCGTTGTTTAATGGGAATACTTATTGAGAAGGGTAATTTTTGTAATTAGTAAGGTTACAGAGGTTAACAACCCTCAGCAGCTGCTTTGAAGTGATAATGCAAAATAATCGTGGCTTCTCAATACAGAGATTTCTGCTGTGTTGTTGTGTCAGTGATGAAAATGTCCACCAGAACGCTGGCTGATACACTTCTACCACACTGAGCAGCGGGGCATTCAAAACACAACTGGAGGCACTTAAGCTATTCTACCTGGTCTCAGTGGAAGAGAGATGCTCCTCTGAAGTATTGCTCGTAGTATATAAATATGCATCAGCTCCAGCTCTGAATTATAGTCTGGAGTGACCAATCTCTCTCCATTGCCTGTAAAGCAAGTGCAGGGGTTAGAAAACTAAAAACTAGGTGCTGTGAATACTTTCTCATAGCATTGTCTTTCAGACACAAGCATTTACATGCATGATTTACAAGTTAAATGCTCTGTAGGATGTTCTTTGAGCCGGCCGGATCCAGCCCTTAGTTTTTTTAATGTAGGCTAAGAGAAGCACTAACACTGAACAGTTATTTACAGTGCTTACTTTTTTAAAGGCCCTTTTAACGAAGCTGCGAGCAAGAACAGACAGATGTTACCCGGGGGGACCAAAACATTGTCAGCTCTGCAGGCAGGTTATTTTGAGCCTCAGTTTGTGAGGATTTTCGATGGTGAAGCCTACTCAAACCCTGTTCAGCTAAGGAGACGCTATAGATTGGCAGAATCAAAGAAAAATTTGGGCAAAGCTTTCCTTCCCAGTAATGGAGACAAATTGCCGTAAGTGTTGTGAAAATGCTTTAAATTGCCCTTTTTTCTTTGCTGTATGCTAAAGATGACTTTCACAGATTATTTCTTATAAAATCTGTAATGACGGTACAATATTGTTGTTTTATACAATATAGTGTTAGTCAGTACTGAGCAAAGAATTTTGAGCAGCAGCACAGGGAAGGCTGAACACGGGTAGAAGTCAGGTCCTAATGCTTGCTCTTAACTACTGTTTTTTGTTGTAAGCAGTTTTCTTACCCTATAGCTTTTTATTTTTGATGAAGATGACTATGGGAAAAGGGTGTGGATACTTAACAAATTAATATTTAATTTTAATTTAGGAGGAAATCTGTTGGAACTTGTCAGATACAGTATCTTCTCCCTCCCATTTCTGAGCTTCCCAAAATACAGATGGTATATATATTGCATGAACAGTAGGAAAAGGGGCCATCATCCAGGTGCAATATCTTCCTCTCAGTGAATCCATATCCGTTATCTTTTTGCTAGAAAAAATACCAATTATTCTACAGGATGATCAGGAGATGTTACCTAACTGAGGAATATATGCAGAATACTAAAATAAATACATCTTTGCTGTTTGCGCAACATTAATTACAGGACAAAATGGCACCAATGCAATTGGTGTCATATAACTATTATTATTCACATGTAAAAGACAGGTAGAGCCTTGTTACTTATTTATAACTACACAATCTTGTTTTGTTCCTGTTGCTGCAATAACAGATAGGAGGATCCAGTCTGTGGACAGGGCCAGTCTTTGGACTGTTCTTGCAGTGGTTATATTTAGTCATATCTTTCTGCAGCTTTGCTTTTGGAAAGTTTGGAGAGTAACCTCTTGTTTATTTTATACATATATATTTTAGGATGCAAGGATTAGCTATGTTTTTTTGTATGTTACAGGAACATCTTAGCTTTTAATAGGAATGTAAGACATAATGTGTGGGCTTTCTGGTGGATATACATGAGCTATTTCTGTTGGGACAGACAATGTGTGAGCCCTGTGTTCAAAACTTTCTTTCAACTACAACTTGACTTTATAGCAACCAAGTTATTTTTAATGTTTTAACTGTTAGAAACACCTAGGCACTGATTTCAAATCCTTGTCAGTCCTATTCACTTACTTTCTGGGTTCCAAGTCTAACAGTGGGAGTCTTGCTTACAACAAAGACCTGCTAACATGCTTTCATCAGTGTGCTGCCTCCACACATGCACTTGTTGGCCATGGGTGCAGCGGCTTGTGCTCTTATTCTTCTTGTAAGACTTATGAATTCCTCTAGCCGTGAACTTTAGGACAGGTTCTTTACAGTCTTTATTCTTCCCCAAATCTGTACTGGCAGAGTAGTACAAAGCAGAGGCTGGGAAAGTGGTTAGGTTGCCTTTTAATGGAATCCTGAGGCAATTATGGAGAGCGATTATATGTTTCTTATACCCAAAACTGACTCCCATCATAACTAAGGAACTAGTGCAGAGCTCTATTGCTGTTCACTGAGTTATTATTCTTGGCTGCCTGGATGATAAGCAGCTTTTGGGAATCTTTCCTGTACATTGGAGCCACATTTGTTGCAAAGGTTGCAAAGATGTCATATTCTGAAGATGTGACTGAAGCCTGGGCCTTTCTTTTCTTCATATGTCTGTTCTCTGTTATTTTGTTACTGGCATATAAAAAGTCTACACACAGAAGTGACATTTAAAGATTATGAAATAAAGCGCTTAAGAGCCAGGATACACCAAGATAAAGGTTGTCTCTGCGTTGTCGGTTTGCCCATTTTTTTTCTATATATGGGCTTATGAAGTCTCTAAATAAAGGGATGATAATGAACAGGCAGGTTAGTTATCTTGGCATCCTAGTCCTGTCAGTAGTCATTAATGGTCCTTGTAAGTTGGAACTCATTGAGACACTTTACTCTCTCCCCACAATAATTGCAGGCAGTACAAGCAAAGCAGATTATCTTGGCTATTTGGAGTAGCTGACGGATCTCATACAGTAGCCCATTTATTTTTTTTCCTGTTTTGGGTTTTTGTGGCATGGGGACAGAGGGTGGGTTGGTTGGTTGGGTTTTTTTGGGACCACTGTAGCTGCAGCTTAGTGGGCCAAATTGCCATTCAGCTATTTCATTAGTTTGTCTTGGTCCTTTCCTTCTTTAGCAGATGTATGATCATGTACTTTTGAGATCATGTCATACACTTGTCAGCGAATACTGATTTTCAAGTTAGTCTTTAAAAAACAGTCTTTGTGAATTCCTGCAGCTTTGTAGGCAAAGGTATTTCTCCTAAGAGAGCTGTGCTTCCTCTTGCTTTTCTCCTGTGACAAGACAGAAAGTTAACTAGTCCTAATATCTCCCACAAAAAAAAGCCTTTCAGACAGGTACCCCACGTTGCCTGCCACTCCATTATCATACCAACACTAAACTTACTGTTCTCTGTAAATTTGTGGGAAAGA
>NW_010539767.1:5827-20870 GCF_000687285.1 Phaethon lepturus
AGTATCAAGTCTGTTTAACCTATTCCTCTGGGTCTCTGTGAATCTGTCTTTATCAGTCTTACTTCACCTTGTTGGCAGAAAATTAAAACAACTACTATTAAGCACATTTTTATTATTAAGATACGTTAAAACTTTATCTCTGCAGCCATCTTGTTTCTTTTTTATCTGTAACACTGTGCACGGAACTGCTATAGTAGTAGATCCATGGACAGTGGATCTGATCTGGTTTTATATTTAACCCTTGAGATATATATATTGTTTGGGTTTTCTACTTACTGTCATTTTAGCACTCTAGATATGGAAATATTTGCAAAACATTAATTAATGTCTTAATTTGCTGTTTTTAGATGTGGACTTGGCAGCTATTATGGAACCATAGGAGGTTCATACACATACTTCAGTCCACAACTGAAAGTCAAAGAAAGATACATTCCTCCTGGAAAGAATTTTTATACTAATCCAGGAAAGAAAGGAACTGGATATGGGTAACTTCACAATATTGCTTCTTGCAGAGTATTTTATTAAATGTTTCTTGAGTTTTGAACACCTAAGTAATTAATTTTGTTTTTACAGTTATGCAAACGTTACCATAGGTGATCCATATCCACATGAACCTGATGGATATGAAGTAGAAAGAATAAATGCAAAGGTAAAAATATTTATCTTTATTATATATTAGTGTTATGATTATTTATTACAATTTACATGAACTTTGTGTTCCCTGGGGTGTTTCCTTTAGCTTGAAATCACTAATGTTTATTTACAAAGCGGAGGAACGAAAACAAATTTATGACCATCCTGTATAAAAAAGATTTAGGTATTGTTAATTTATTATTTTTCCTTTGAGACATCTGGTGGTATCCCACACAAGTTCTACCATTCAGGATTTGACCTTAATTTTTTATTTGGAGACCTTAAGCTACAATGCAATAACAACAAAACAATGCCAATAGCAAGAACAGTAATACTTCTATGTTGCTGTCATCAGAAGAATGGGACCTCATTATCCTAGATGCTAAAAAAAAAAACCTGTTCCTTTTTTCATATACGTTCATAAATCTAAGTAAACTCATCAATTTGCTTGCCCTGATTTTAGTTATCCTGTATATTTTCATCATACGTAGTGAAAAATGTCAGCAGGAGGACATTTTTTGGTCTAGGGTAAGAACAAGATTAGAAGAAACAATTCAGCTACCTGCAGTTGAGACAAATTCAGAGTCAAAACTAAGTGTCCAGTGCAGAATCACAGAATGGTAGGAGTTGGAAGGGACCTCTGAAGATCGTCTGATCCAACCCCCCTGCCAAGGCAGGATCACCCAGGGCAGGTTGCACAGGAATGCGTCCAGTCAGGTTTTGAAGGTCTCCAGAGAAGGAGACTCCACAGCCTCTCTAGGCAGCCTGTTCCAGTGCTCTGTCACCCTCACAGTAAAGAAGTTTTTCCTCATGTTGAGGTGGACCTTCCTGTGCTGCAGTTTGTGCCCATTGCGCCTCATCCTATCACTGGGCACTACTGAAAAGAGACTGGCTCCATCCTCCTGACAGCCACCCTTCAGATATTTGTAGACATTGATAAGGTCCCCTCTCAGTCTTCTCTTCTCCAGACTAAACAGCCCCAGGTCTCTCAGCCTTGCCTCATACAAGAGATGTTCCACTCCCTTAATCATCTTCGTAGCCCTCCATTGGACTCTCTCCAAAAGTTCCCTGTCTCTCTTGAACTGGGGAGCCCAGAACTGGACACAGTACTCCAGATGAGGCTTCACCAGCACAGAGTAGAGGGGCAGGATAACCTCTCTCGACTTGCTGGTCACACTCTTCTTAATGCACCTCAGGATACCATTTGCCCTCTTTGCCACCAGGGCACATTGCTGTCCCATGGATAACTTATTGTCTACCAGGACTCCAAGGTCCTTCTCCATGGAGCTGCTTTCCAGCAGGTCAACCTCTCACCTGTACTGGTGCACGAGGTTGTTCCTCCCCAGGGGCAGAACTCTACACTTGTCCTTGTTAAATTTCATGCGGTTCCCCTCTGCCCAACTCTCCGGTCTGTCCAGATCCCATTGAATGGCAGCACAGCCTCCTGGTGTATCAGCCACTCCTCCCAGTTTTGTATCATCAGCAAACTTACTGAGGGTACATTCCAACACTTCATCTAGGTCATTGATGAAGATGTTGAACAAAACCGGACCCAGTACTGATCCCTAGGGAACACCATTAGCTACAGGCCTCCAACAGGACTCTGTGCTGCTGACCACGATCCTTTGAGCTCTGTTGCTTAGCCAGTTCTTGATCCATCTTAGAGTCCACTCTCCAACCCATACTTCCTGAGCTTCACTATGAGGATGAGACAGTATCAAAAGAGGGAGACAGTATCAAAAGCCTTACTGAAGTCAAGGTAAACTACATCCACTGCTCTCCCTTCATCTACCCAGCTAGTCACTCCATCATAGAAGGCTGTCAGGTTGGTCAAGCACAATCTCCCCTTGGTGAATCCATGCTGACTACTCCTGATAGCTTTCTTTTTATCCATGTGCCTAGAGATGGCCTCCAGAAGGAGCTGTTCCATCACCTTCCCAGGGATAGAGGTGAGGTCTGGGATTCCTGAGGAGTAGTCTTAGCAGTAAAGACTGAAGTGAAAAAGGCATTCAGTAACTCTGCCTTCTCTGCCTCCTCTGTCACCAGGGCTCCGACTTCATTCACCAAAGGTCCCACATATTCCCTAGTCTTCCTTTTACCACTGATACACTTGAAGAAGCCCTTCTTTTACTTCACCAGATTTAGTTCCAAGAGGGCCCTGGCCTTCCTTGTTGCATCCTTGCATATCCTGACAACATTCCTATAGTCCTTCCAAGCGACCAGTCCCTTTTTCCACCTACTGTAAACTCCTTTCTTCCATACAAGTTTTCCCAACATCCATGGGGGTCTCTGCCTCCTCTACTTGATTTCTTACTCAAAGGAATGCACCGATCTTGAGCTTTGAGGAGGTGGTGCTTGGATATTAACCAACTCTCTTGGGCTCCTCCGCCTTCTAGGGTCCTAGCCCATGGGATACCTCCAAGTAGGTCTTTGAAGAGGACAAAGTTAGCCTTCATGAAGTCCAGGGTTGCAATCTTACTTATCGCCCTGCTTCTTCCTTGTTCAGTACAGAACTCCACCATGTTGTGATCACTACAGCCAAGGCTACCCACAACCTTTACATCCCCAACCAGTCTTTCCTTGTTTGTTAATACAGCACATGAGAGGAACAGAGAAAAGAGGGAGGTGTTTCCACTGGATAGAAGAAAAGGAGACGTTGGCATGAATTACTTGGTGATACTGTATGCTTGTCTTTTAATTGTTCATAATGTTTTAACCTTTCTTATTTTAAAATACAATCTTAGAGAATAGGGGAGACTAGTCAACATCTCACATGGTACAAAGAACCAACTCCTAGAAAAGCTCAGCTTAGTAAGGTGCTCAGAATCTGGGAAACGTAGTGGCCAGGGTTCACAAGTGTGAGCAGCTGGGGTGCATGCAGACATAATTTTCAAGCATGTATGTATGCATGCATGTATGCTGAAAATACAGGTATACAATACTGTTAGCCACATCTTAAGTGGACAGTGCTTTTCCTGACCATACTTTGATAGTGATTGTTGTGCTTCCTGGTCAGTGAATCTATGTTCCATTGTACTTGGCGGGTATATAAAGTACCTCAATCATCAAACAAGAGCAAAGAAAGTTAGAACATTCTCCAAGACTAAATTTAAATGCTTTCCATTTTTCTCTTAGAATAACATACAGTGAAAATCCTCAAGATTGTTTCTTTCAAAGTATTTGTTTCACAGAAAGCGCAAGAGGAACATACACGGTTGCTTAAAGGAGGGCCTTTCAAGTTAAATCTATATCCCCAGGAGTATTTTGACATGAATCCCTATTTTAGTGACAAACCTTTGCCACCTGTGAAGAAACCACCTTCAAAGAAGCCAATTGCACCACCTTTCAAACCAAGTTCCCCTGCTAAAAAGGTTAGTTTGTCTTCTAGCTACTGGAGACAAAAGATAAGTATTCAGATACTTCCTGTTAAAAGCTTTGCTTACAGTACATAAGATAGAAATAAATGTTTGGGTTTGCTATTGATTTCTTATTTTTATTACAAAATATATTATTCCATTTACTTTGTTTTCAATTTACAAAGCAATGAAATCTTTGTATCAAACAATGAAAATGCTTGACCCAACAGCAACTGCTAACCAGTTTCCAGTAACCTAAAAAGTGTTTCTCTTTAAAATCTGCATAATGCTGTTAACATACAGTTAATTGACTGCATACGCCACAAAAAGATACAAAGCAGAAGGATATGCAATAAATGACAGTAAGACTAGATTACAGTAGCAAAATTCAATGCTGTCCTATTTTGGACTCTGTAAGTCACTTGTAATTTTTGAACCTGCTAGTTACTCTCATCCAAACATAGATAAACATCTAAAAGATAATTCCTAGAAGAGTCATGGGAATGGATAGCTGGAAAGAGCAGAAAAACTCAGGTTAGTCCCTCTGCTCAGGGACAGGCTGCAGAATAAACTCAGGATTTATCTGTTGCTTGTCCATCAGCAGACAGACATTAGGAATAGATATATGTGGAAGAGCTTAGAGGGCATAAGAAATAAAGCCTGGAGTTAGTATGAGGGATATATAGGAACATAGTTCATTAGTCCCAGTTGCTTAACATCATTATTTCTTAAAATCTAAATAGTTATTTTTCCATTCCATGAAGCACTCCATCTTGATATATTTTTTTGAGATGTGATACTAAATTTATCCCACTCACCTTAGGCTAAACCTTAATTTCACTTTGAAATGGGTTTAAGATGCATCTATCTCTCTCTCAAATGACTCCAGATACCTAATACAGTAACACCCCTTAATTTGTCACTTTTCATCTCTTCATTTTGGAGTTCCATTGTCAATCTTTTAATATTGTACTTTGCTAACCGCTATTTTCCTGTTGTTATTATGTCCTTCACCCTTGACTTATTTGACTGACATTGATTCATCTGAGGAAGATGATGATAATAAGGAAAATATAACTATTCAGAAAGAGACAGCAAAAGTGCTTACACAGAAATAATTGTGTTGGGTGTTTGGCCTCATAGATGAGGCAGCTGAGATCTTTCAGAATGGAAACCTATTCAGAAAAGTTAGCTGCTAGAAAGTCAGCACCTCATCTGGCTGACAGTGCTGATGGTCCTGCTCCAGGCTCCCCATCCTTCACACCATATATGCTTTCCCTGTATGTTTAAATTATGTGTACTTCACAAGCTACTACACACTTTCCCTCTCTGCTATATAAGTTCTTATGGGAAAAATAGCTTTATTGTTGATTGAATTGCTTACTGCTGCGCTTTTCTGGAACGCAGCTTCAGCAGACTATGGGGTTTAGCTGTATTAGGGGATTGCAAGGAATTAATCAAGTCTCTGCATGTATCTTAACTGAAATTTGCCGCTCTTGAAATACTACTGGACAAATGTTTCAGGAAATGTCAATGCTGTATTCAATCCTCTATGTCAGAAAGCATATTGATAATAATGCCCAAGCCCTGCTGTACGTAACAATCCCTACAACAGTACTGGACATGGAGGTGTACTAGTAAGCTAGTGGTGACATAGGAATTCCCTTTTTTGCCACAACATAGGTCATTTCAGTGACTTATGTTTTTACTTTTTCTGTCACATTTTTGAGATTATTTCCTCAAAATCTAGACTCATGAAAGAACATTTAAAACTTAAGAATTCATCAAAATAATGACTAAAATTTTCCTTAAAGTTTCCATTGCAAATTTAAGGAATATTTGTGGTTTTGTTTTTTATATAATATGATGCAGTCTGCTATGTGGTATTCTTACTTGCTTTTGCATGAAAAATATTTTAATTAAATCAATTATATTGTAGATTGGCACTTTGAAAAGTTCTTTTTTTTTTCAGTCAGGAGGCATGAAAGGAGGCACTTTTGATCCTTATCCAAGCCATTCCACTGACCCTTATGTAATTAAAAAATCTAAAGCTGTCACAACTAATAAAGAACGACAGGTTTTTCATCTTCCTTCTGGACCAAAAAGCAGACCTGTTACAAGCATAATCACTTTAAATGTCAGAAGGTAAGCTCCTTTAATTTGAGTTCATGTCATGTATGCTGTCTACCAAAAGTCATTAGCACAGCTGTTTATTACTGTCTCAGATAATTGAATAAATGAAGGAATGAATTATTAACAAAAGGATAAGAAATGTATAAGGAACTTGGCTTTCAAAATTGATTCCTGCTCTCTTCTGTAAATTCAGATTACTTTGTAAGGCTGTACGTATCATAGAGACCTTCAAAATCATGCTATAACAGATGTTACTGAAAAGTTGTTATTTTTTATTCTTTTCTGACTTGATAATGTAAAAAGACCAGGAATGTTCCCATCAAAAACAAAGTCTGTTTTTGCTTTCTCTTCTATTTATGGAATAAAATTGGCTCCCTCTGCTGGCAAAAATTATAGTAGGTAATCTAAACGTGTGAAGCTGTTGAAACAATGGCACTCAGATTGGATTCCTAACTACAAATATGTCACTTTGCAATGTTAGAAGAGATTTATAGTACACAGTGTCTGTATATAGGTAGATAAGCACAGAATTCTTTACTTTTTTATCTTTCTAAGCTATAACCGTTATCTTTAAACAAACTTAGTTTCTGGTGTTGGCTCTGTTGTAACTCAAGCAGAAAATCAAGACTGTTCTTTAGAGTTATTTAGAGAAATCACTTTCAAATGCAGACTTCTGAGATTGCATGTAGAACAGTTAAGCATATTATTTTGCATACTCTGTGAGCAACATTAAATATTTTAGAAATACTTGATTAAAATTCGAAAAACTGTCTTAGAGGAATCTGCTTCACATTTGTGATTTGTCTTTACATATCATATGTGAAGTCTAAGAAATACACCTCCCTTATTCACCTGTTGGTGTTCTATTTACTTTATTTTGCCACATATCGGCATTTGCATAATCACTTCTTAAGTTGCAGAGAGAGTTTGAACTTTTTATTTACACTGACAAGGCAGAACCAGAAGCTACATATTACTCTACATTGCTTTTCATTACTAATAGAAAATAAGAAAGAATTGAAAGTAACTTTTTGGTACACCAAAAAGCATGGTGACTACCAACACCAAAGTACAACCTTCCATGCATGCACTGGTGTTTTTAAACTAGTAAAAGGGAAAAAAAATGGCATATTGGTCTGTGTACCTTTCTTATCAGTGTAATTGTATTATTTTCAACAGAACAAAAATTTATGCTCATAAATGAAATGTTTTTGTTGGAAAATACTCCTAACTGTATGTGAAGTAGCTTTCAAAATGGAAAGGGGGGGACTGATGGTGAAGTATCACTCTGTATGCACAGATACAGTTATGATGGAGTCATTAAAAATATTTGTAAAGAGAAAAAATTCACATATCCAACAGAAATTGCACAGAGAGGAATTAAAAGTAGTGTTTCAAATTCTCCACTACTATTTCCCTCCTAAGAATTTTAAAGAATGTATTTATTTTTGGTTCATTATTCCTAGGTTTAACAGAATGAGAAATGTGAACTGAATTTATTATAAGTATGAAGCTTATAGCTCATAAATTTTAAGAAGTGTGGTAAGACATTTTTCAAATCATCTGCTTCCCCACTGAATTACAGTTCTTTATGTACTTTCCAATGGAAAGCTAATCTTCTGATATTTGGACCATAATCCTATAATTGGATTTGTTACTGTAGATTCTTGCTCTCACGCACAGCTCTATTGAAATCAATTCGACTTCACTAGGATGCAAGTCATTAAATCTAATTACAGGACTGGGTGTGCCACAGTTCTTCATTTTTAAAAAAAACTCTTGTAATTTGTACAGTGATATTCTACAAAAATCTAACAAGTTTATCTTCATTTACATTTCAGATCATTAAATATAAAGAACTACAAGACTGCACAGCTGACATCTTATTAGGTACAAAAGGTGAAATGAAGGGTACACCTTTTAGACTCTGTAAACTGTTAACAAAGCAAATAAAAATGTTGAAAAGTGGAATTCAAGTATATAGGGCAATCCAATCTGTTTAATTATTGAGAATGCAATCTTTTGTTTCTAAATATAAAGCTATAATAAATAATTTAAGATAATTTATTTATTAAGTCTAGGGTTGTATTTTTATATACATTTTCATCTTATTGCTTAACAAGACTTTTGAAATGTACTTTAGAAAACATACTTTCTAATGAGTAATTTGGGTTGCATATTGACTATATATTGCAGTGGAAGGAAGTGCATATATTTTAAAATGAATACCAGTGTATGTATTAACCAAGTCAAGTCACGTGTGGCCCACAATGAAACTAAGGTCATTGTTTCCCTTTTGTAGAATTACAACTTGTACTTTATTTCAACTATAATCTTGTGTAAGAACTCTCTTAAAAGTAGGTAATTTTTAGTTTTGATGACCTTCTCAAAATGACTAATATCAAGCATTGCTCAAAACCAAACCCCAAAGAGGCCGTTATGGAGTTATCTCTATTTACCAGCATCTACTTACTGCTCTTCCCCAATTTTCTGACAACCGTTAAGCGCTGCCATGTTCTCCAAGAGCAGCTTAATTTCACTTTGTGTACATGGAAGGTTCGTAACAAATCTGATCCTTCTCTCAAACTAGCTTCTTCTCAGATGGAACTGTGATCCTAAATGTACACCTTACTTCCATCATAATAATTTTTGTCAGGTTTCTATATGTGGTCCAAGAAATTTGTTCATTTAAATTAGAGCTCATTTGTTATAAAAATTGAAAAAATACTCAGCATTTATTTATCCAAATTAGTACCTGAATTTCTTTATTCATTTTTACTAAAGATTTATTGTAACGCTGCAGAATATTCATGAATTCATGGTATCCTTACTAGTGTTCACAGGATAATAGCTTTTTAAAGAAACTCTCCACTGGATCTCACATTTCCCAGCATCAATGAAAATAAAACTAAAACCAAAACCGAGAATTGTTGGTCAAGTCTTCCAGCATGTGTTGAAGGATAAACGCCCTTACCTTGAGATCAACTGTACCCAAAAATATTTAAAAATACTAATTTGTACAAGAATTTTCATGTTTTCTCTATCCAAAGACCCATAGCAGAATTCCTTCTTTCTTTGTTTATACCTTGAGTTAGATAATGGTACTGGTGCTGACCTTAGGTACCTTAGTGTCATCTTTGTACAGAGTATCAGGAGCATTTGCCATGCTGTTCACTTGTGATGTCTGCAGACACAGCGCTCCTAGGTAGATCGAACTGTACTGTTACCTCCTCCTAACTGCTGTTCTGATGTAGTACAGCTGATGAAGACTGCTCTGAAGTTTTTTCTTTATGTCCTTCTGTCTCTTCTCTTTTTGCAATTCTTCCTTCTGTTTTTCAATGATCTTTTCCTTCACTAACAAGATGGAAACACTGAAAGCTGGTTAAAAAGTATTGCGCTTAGTTTAGAGGGGAAAAAAAAAATCAATCCAGCTTGTTTGAGAAGATGTTAGTGTGTGTGGACTAGCCTCATGTGGTCATCATGGGAGCCAATAACTTCTAGTAAGTCCCTACCAGAAAATGTGTAGTCCCAAGGAGGTGACACCCAATTCTAGGTAAGGCCTCAGTATGCTGTTTTAATACAAATAATAATTGTGTCCCTTGCCTTCTTGGCAGTACCTTTGACTGTGATGGTGGAATTTAGATGTTTCCTAAATTTCCTTACCCAGTTATCTAAGGTACGGAAAACATTAGACATTACTTACATTGTTTTCATAATAATAGCCTCCCTGCATCCTTACAGTATAGATATAGCCAGTCACCTTTATAACTAATTTTGACCACAATTTAATAGTTACCATCTGAAGCAACTTCATGTTCATGCAAGTGTTAAATGCAATTAAACACCTAGCCATCTACTCAATAGCCCAAGTATTTACGATTTTAATGTCCTTATTGACTTTGGGTGCACAAAGCAAAATTGTGGCATAATACTTTTGCCTATCTCCAGTAAAAAAACGCAACAAACACTTTTGTATTTTAAAACATTTCTATAGAAAAAAGCATTACGAACTAATGTAGAGCTTTAATGCAGTTTTCACTCATTCTACTATGTGTATCAGTATTGATACCAAAAAATGCTCCGCTACATTTACAGTCTTGTATTACAAACCAGATAATTCTTAATTGGCTGCAATCAGTCTTTATGAATTACTGGAGAAATAGGAAGAATGGATTACTTTTATACAGTAATAGTCTCTGAAGAGATCATGCCTTTATTGGCCAGGAGCTTGTACACCTCGTGTTATACTAATAGGAAAGCAAAGATAAATAATTACCTAAGTCTGTTTTGGAAACACCAATAACTAATTACACAGTCTTACGTTCATGGATTTATTTATTAAGGAGTGGGTGAAAAAAGGAGTTCCTAAAAAACCAGTCCTAATAGTGTTGTAGAAATACTGCATACAGGCAGCTTCAACTTCACAGAATATTACAGGCAGTATTTTTTAGAAATTCTTCCTCCCCATGGTCCCTTCACTGAGAAAACTGGAGTATTTGTGCAGTAATTATATCCAAGAGGATAATTTTTGTGCCTTTCATAGCTATGACCATGTTCTCTGAATATGTTTACACTGAAAATGTTAAAAGTCATGTTTTAGCTAATAAGCTTTCTAAGTCAGTATCTAGTATAAAGAGATAAAGGGTACCTTGTGTTGATTAAACATAGAACAGAATTAGATGTCATCTAAAACACACTTAAATGTAGATTAAACTTAATTTAGGACTTCTTGCAGAAATAATCAGTGAAATGTTGTGGCACGTATTAAGCTTCAGCTAAAAAGTCATTAAGATTCCCTTCTGACTCTGAAATCCTAGGGACAGAATTCTATCTCCTTTAAACTGTCTCAGTTTCATTAAATTTCTTTATACTACTTACATTGTGTAAGGATCTGCTTTTGTGAATCTGAAATTCGGCCAAGTATCAAAAAACGCAAGCAATTCTTCTTAAAACATACCAAAACATGGAAAGGACTGGACATCAGAATTGTAAAGAAAACTTTTATTACAATTTGTTTGAAGCAATAGACTGTTGTATATTATCAGGAATTGCCTGGAAAAGAAAATCAGCTAATAAGATATTGCAAAATAAAGCTCATACCTTATGAATCATATTCCAAAGCTTACTTAGGACAGAAATTTCTGAATATTCCACTAGAACTTGTACGGAGTAACAGTTATGTTGCATGATACCAGAACTGTAACCAGGTTTTCTTTGCCCACAAACTAGAGCTGTAGCTTGGCGTTGGAGTTAAATATAGTCCTTACGGAAATGGCAGAATTCAAACTCTAATACATCTCTCTCATTTTCAGTAGTCCACAGGAGATTTTCTAATAGTAAGTGTTCTTCGGTCACTTTTCTAATGTCACTTTCACATTTGGAAGCATCTTGTCTATGTTCCTTCGGTTCCGTCTTAAGTAACTGATTTTCCTCTGTGATGTTTGTTACTGCTGTTGATAACCTCTTGCATTCTCCATTTGTGCTGGTCAAGTTAGACTTTGAAAGATCAATATCTGCTGTTGCATTTCTGAGCTCAGTCATGAGTTTATTTTCAGTATAAGATGTATCTGATTGGAGTTTCTCAAAGTCCTTCTGCAGCATCTGTTTAGTATCAGAACACTCCTGCAGGGTTATTTCAAGGTTAAGTTTTCTGGCTTCCAGTGTTTGCATTAAATGAAGATTAATTTCCAATTCGTTATTTCGCTGCATTTTCTTTCTCTTTTATTTGTTGCTTTTTACTCTGATTTCTTTCAAGCTCCCGCTCTAATGAACTATTTTCTTTTGGCAGTTGGCATATTTCTATCTTAAGTTTTTTATTTGTTTCGTTTAACTTGAAACATTCCCTTTTCAAGAACTTTAGGCTTGCATTGACCCTCTCTTTCACAGGTAACAGCAGTCATCTTTTCTTCTACTTTCTGGTTCCCAATTTGAAAGTAATGTGTCTATTGAATGTTGGTTTCCATTATAGAGCTGATTCCTTATTTTCTCAAGGATGTTTTTCTGATTTTGGAGTTCTTTACGTTTTAAGAAGTTCTTTGCATTCTTAATACAGTCCTTGTTATCTTCTTTTGATTTAACCAACTGGATTTGCACACTTTTCTTCAGCTAAATCCTTAATTTGTGTATTACATTTCAATATTTTTTTTTTCCGAAGACTGTATGGTAACAGTAAGGGGTTCCACTTTGTTCCTGAGAGCTAAATTTTCATTTGGAAGATGTATTGTTTTTTGCAAATGCTCAGACTTTTTCAGGGACTTTTGCAATGCTTCAATTTTGCCATCATGGTCAGAGGCTACCTTGATTTCACTGAACTTCTGATTTCCTGCCCTCAGTAACATTTGATTTGATATAGTGTGTTGTTCTTGTTCTTTTTCTAGTTTCTTGCTCTTTGCTATCAAGCATTAGTAGCTTATCTTTCACCATCTCGGAAAAAGAATTAACCTAGAATCTGTCACCTTCACTGTAACTGATTCTAAATTCTTTATATACATTTTTGCTTTGAGATTCTGCTTTTTCACTGAAAATTGTTGTAGGAGAACCACCCCATACATTGGCACATTTGGCACATTATAAAATTCTTGATCAAAAGGTAGGCCATTTTCTTTAAGTGGAACTAAACCAACATGTGTTTCACCTAAAGAGGTCACAATTTCTGCACTTTCTTTTAAGTTATTTAATTTTTCTCTGTATAAAGTAAATGTCTTAAATTGATTAAGTATATCTCCAGCCAAGGAACGATGACTTAAGGAAGACTATCGTTTGTCTTTGATTGTTTCTGTCACCCCAGTCTCTATGACATAAGGGCAAACTGGAGTTCACATTAAATATACACAGCAAAAGTAGGGTTTATGCAGCATGTCATAGGAGAGGGACAAAATTTATTCCCTGTCCTCATTTCTCTCTCTTCTCTTCTCGACTGTCTGCCCTGTCTCCCTATATGCTTTGTATTGCATTCCATGCCCACTGAAGATAATCCAAATTAATCTGGGCAAGATCAGGTTACAGTTCTACCTGTGCAGAAGAAAAACTCAGTTTTAATCGTAATGGGTGGGAGGGAATAGTATATGTAATTATGGCTACAGTGCTGCTACCCAGAAAAATCTCAGGGAGGAGATACAAGTTGTTGGTTTGGTTTTTTTTAAATCCAGAATACTCCTTGGGTTATTTCTCAAAACCCAAGTCACTCTCAAAACCCAAGGTCCAGCTAAAGAATAACTTGTTTGTAGGTAAAAGTTGTTAAACATACCAGAGAAGCATCACTTGGTGTGCAAGTCATCAGAATCTTGTCTGAACTACACAGTGGAGTTTTCATTTTAAATATATTTCTGTTTAGTATCTCACAGATTTTAGACTGTACCTGAAAAAGATTGAGATTGTTTACAGAAAACTTAAATGTAGATATCTTTCATTTTCCAAAAACATTCCATTACTCAAGAAGTTCTCCCTTAGGAAGGACGGACCAGATGGAATTGGCATGTAGGAATACGGAATTGTTTATAACCATCAAAGTGTAAAGCTAAATGTCCTTCCAGCATCAGATATTTAACTTTCATATAAAGGACCAGATAAAACGATGGCAGAAAAATGCTCCTGAAAAGGTGGTTTAGCATTTTGTGAAACATGGTGGTTTGCAACACTACAACAGGTTCTGCTGACAGTGACATAATGTCGAATTAACAACTTCTGAAAACAACAGAGCTTCCTTGAGTTTACAGTGATATAAATGAGAGAAGGATCTGTCCTTCCCTTTTTTCCCTAACTCAGTTTTGTTTTTTTGCTCTGTTTTTCTGAGATTTTAAAACAGTTTTTATAAGCCCTCAAAAAACACTGTGACCAAGAAAGAGAAAGAACCTAGAAGTGAGATTATTTTACCAGCTATTTTAAGATGGACAGATGATTAAATGTAGACTTAATGTACACACTAGCCTAAGAATAGATCTTTCTTAAAACACCTATCTCAGAATTTGAAAATGCAGCAGGAGGCTTTTGTATTTTAAGACCATTTCTGTTCTACTTTTACCATGTTAATATTCTCCAGTCTGTTGCTGAAATGTCTGAAATGATTCCAGCTGTTGCTGAAGAATCTAAACTGTATAAAATAAGTATTAGAAAATTGGTTGGTGGAGTGGTTTTTAGTTGTTTTTTTGGTTTAAATATTGAGATGCATTAGGGTATTTTCTCAGTTGAAATTATGTTTCTTTTCCAGTCCCAAGATTGATTTCACCCACCATGAGTCAACGGGAGTTCATCAAATGCTTCTTTCACCATTCACTAGCCATTTAGAAACTTCTTTGCAGTATTATGAGGATTTCAGCATAGTTCTTCACAGACAGTTGCTCACGTTACAGAAAGCACTGTCACATGTGGCATTACTTTGGATCTTAGTCCTTGCAGCAAGACCAAATGTCATACTCCAGTTCCAAAAATCATCTTTGTGGTTTAGACTGTGGTGTACTGGTTGGACAACATAAGGAAGTTGGACTGTCTCTGGGATTAGTAAAGGGAAGCCCTAGTATTCTGCATTAACAGAAGTAATATTGGCTAAGCTCTAATGACTCTAGTTCTTTAAAGTAGTGCAAATGCTTTACATAGATGAAAGGATTTTTCTCTGAATGAATCATTCTTAGGTCACAGGAATTCAGAAGTTCAGTGAAAATCTCAGCTGATGGAAAGAGCATGTGCATAGAGCAAAATTTGTGCAGCTCTCCATGCGTTTGGCTTTGGAAGAAGATTGCCCAAAACATAAAGGAGGAAGAAAAAAGGGAGGCAGAGAAGTATTGTACATCGTACAATATTGTACATATATATATTGTATATATATAGTACATATATGTATTGTACATATATATATATTGTACATATATGTACAATATTGTACATATATATATTGTACAACGTAGTTGCCATCACAGAAACATGGT
>NW_010539768.1:0-42867 GCF_000687285.1 Phaethon lepturus
ATGTATGCACTGTGGATAAAAACCTAAGAAATTCCCTTCTCCGGTGTGCAAGCTTCCAGACTACTGACATTCCTACCTGAAAGCAAGGAGTTATAGCATTCAGCAAAATAAAGAAAAAGGCTGAAGCATTTGCAATGCGAACAGAAGCTTCCTTTTCTTCTCAGTCACAGTACCATAATTGCCAGGTGGTTTGTGTTGAATTTATGGCCTGCTACCATAACTTCAACTTGAAAATGTGTTGTTCTTTTCTTTGTCAGGGTGGTTAGAGTATTCATCTGAGAGGGGACAGATGAGACTTGCAACTTCTTCATGCAGAAAAACTTATCTTTACTACTTTCTGATTAGCTGTTTTAACCACTTTGACATACAAAGTGAAGTCTTTATATCTCTTTTTTTTTGCTGTTGTTTTATTATTATTTTTCTCCAACTTTGTTCAGAAAAGGGGCTGATCTTTTTTTTTTTTTGCAAGAAAATGGTTAGGATTTTATTTCTGGCAGGATTCAGGGTTATTGGAGAGAGTACTTCTACCTAGAGGTGGATGGTATCTGGGTGCCTGGATTCCAGAAATTGGTATTATTTTAAGCAGTGTTTCTTGTGGTAATCCTAGATGACTATTCAGTCAACAGTGTGCCTCCTGAATTCTGTCCTGAGGACTCTGTTTCATGTTACTGGTTTATCGTCTAGCTGCCATGAAGCAGGTACTCCTACTCCACCTTGCTCCAGACCAGTTTCTCCTCGTTGCTTTCCCTGTGTAAAATCTAGTGGTCTTGCCGCTGTGGTGTTTTAGCTAGTTCAGCTGGCTGATCTGGTGAAATTCTCATGCATGGAAAAAGAAGGAAAAAACCCCTTCTGAATCAAATCTTTTACTTGATTATTACCAAGTTCATTGCAAGGGGAGTAGTAAAAGCTGCTGGGGAAGGCTGGAAGGACTGTCCCATTTGTCTGTAGCTGGCTAGATGTGCTCAGCTCTATCATGAACTCAGTTATTTGATTGAATGTTGTAATATTTAGTATTGAGGATGTCTTGTGGGTGTAGTGTGAGATAGTAGTGAAATACAAAAAAATTAAATAACTACTTTTACTCTGTCAAAACTTCTAGTAAGATAAGGTTTTTGCGTAGGACTCTAGACTTAAATTATTTTGTGAATTTCAGGGGGAGGGAGAAAGAGTGTAAATCTTAGGAAGAAAGAGCCTACTAAAAAATACAGTTTTGTTTTTATTCTGTGTTAAAATCTCATTCCTAATGCTGTGATGAAAAATTGACTAATACATGCTGGTATGTTGTATCCAGTTTCTGTGGCGGGGGGAAAAAGATCAGAATTTTCTATCTGTATGTCAAAGGGGAAAAGTTCATGGATACGCTTAAACCATTCTATCTATCTAACAGCAGTGTCTGAGGAATTGGTGTGCCTAAAGACTTCTTCGGTGTGTAGTATCCATTTGTGCATAATTTGGGGGCCCTGTGGAATGATCTGATGTGTATCGGAAGTGTGGAACTGTTGCCAGCTTCTCTTAGTTGGAAAGGCTTATTAGCATTCAACTCGTGAAATCTAAGATTAGATCTAGCAACTAATCCCAAAAGCAGGTAGGTGGTAAATGGAGAAAGAGGCGTCTTCAGAGTGATTGTGGGGGAGGAAAAAAAAAAAAAAATTATGTAATCAACCAAAACCAGGAAAAAATTGTAAATGATGAGCAGTATGTTTCATAGACCTCCTTTTTGATTTATGAATTATTCCAGATGACAGGGAAAGAATAAAAATGGAGAAATTATTTTTTGAATGTTCTCAATTTGAGGTAAAAAAGTATATATTAAAAATGTTTATTTCTGGAGCACATGAATTAGGTGAATGTTGGCATTGAATTAGAGAAAATAAAACTTCCTGATAATACAGATGATCCTAACCAAAGTTTCTCCTTCAGGGAGAGGCCATGTCTTTATGTAGTAGATCTAGCTTGGCTGTCATTATTCTGGGTGTTTTCTTTCTGTTGTTGTAGTGATAAGGCTAGCACTGGAGAAAGGAGATCTTCATAAGATATTAGTGCTGCCCGTATTTTCTCCAGTCTCTAAACTGATCTGTGAAACACGTATTTATGACACGGGACAGGATTTTGTCGGCTACTGGTTTTGATGGAAACAGAAATGGAGACCCTCTTTGCTACAGTAAAAGAACTGTATTATTTTTCTTACTGCTGATAGTAAGAGATAACACTAACTTAAATTTTATGTTTGTAAGAAAGAGGCCAGAGAGCAAAATCAATGTTCCGTGTACTTGTCGTGGTTTAGCCCCAGCTGGGGCTAAACTAAGTCCCAACTGAGCACCATGCAGCCACTTGCTCGCCACCCCGCCCCGTGGTGTGATACGAGGGGAGAGAATTGGAAAAAAACCTTGTGGGTTGAGATAAAAACAGTTTCATAGGACAGCAAAGGAAGAGGGAATAAATTAATGATTATAATAATAATAATAATACTGATAAAGGAATATACAAGAACAAGTGCTGCACAATGCAACATTTGCTCACCGCCTGGTGAGTGATAGCCCGATCCGGAGCAGCGATTCCCACCGCCTGGCCAACTCCAACTCACACACTGGGCATGACATTACCTGGAAGGGAATGTCCCTTTGGCCAGGCTGGCTCAGCTGTCCTGGCTGTGCCCCCTCCCAGCTTCTTGTGCCCCTCCCCGCTGGCAGAGCGTGGGGAGCTGAACGGTCCTTGACTGAGTGTAAGCACTAAGACTGCTTAGCAGCAACTAAAAACACCAGCATGTTACCGACATTATTCTCATACTAAATCCAAAACACAGCACTGTACCAGCTATTAGGAAGAAAGTTAGCTCTATCCCAGATGAAACCAGGACAGTACTAAAGTTTATTTACAGTCTCAGAAAACTTTGGGTTTTTAGAGTTGACTCTGAACTGCTCAGGAGAAAAAGGAGTTAGCTGTGCTGTTACCCAGATTCTTGGATTGTCTTTTCTTGGAGACTTAGAAGTGTGTGTGGCCATGTTTTTGAACTTTGAATTGTGAAAAATAAGCATTAAGTCTTGTAGCACAAAAAACCCAAGCAAAAGCTCCAGAAGTAAAACAAACAAAACAAAACCCAACCCCCAGTTCCCTGCAAGGAGAAAACTTAAAAAAACAACCAAGCTTGAAAGATGTTTATTTAACAGTGATTTGGGTAGTGTTTATTGTAAATATAGTTTGGCCAGTGTTAGCTACAAATTTAGTTTAGAGATACTGATAGACCAAAACCACCTTTTGAGACTGAATTACCTAATTTATTGTTTGATTGTAATTGAAACTAAAGTGTATGACTTCAGTGTGAGGAGTGGCTTATGGTAAGACAATCAATTATCTCAACCATCTGTAGAAGAAATTCTGCTTTCAGAAACTGCAGTATCCAAATTTAGAAGTCTTCAGAATTTGAATTTCTGACTTTTCTGTGTAAATAATTCTTCTACAGTTAATTTTTCTATATGCATGCACAAAGATTTGATTATCCCTCAGAGCTAATCAAAAAAGAGCTTCTTTCACACAAATCAGAACTAATTATTTTTTTAATTCATTTGGAAAAATATCTTTCACTTTTTTAAGGATACATGAAAATCTCCTTTCAGTTTTTAAAAGAACAAAATCAACCCAATTGACTTAAGTATTTGTCGGCATCACTGGGAAAAAAGGTAAGGTGCTGATCCCCTCCCCTGTAATTCACTGTGAAACTAAATTTGCTCTTCAGTAGCTCACTGAAACTGTTGAGAACTGGTTTCAGAATCCATCTTAACTAAAGTATTGTTCTTTCTGACGGAATATTTCTTAGAGCTGTGAAATTTCTTCCTCAAAAGTACAGAAACACTCAACTGCTGAAGTTAATGACTTATAATGATTTTGGGGCAATAACAATATCTTGAGAGTAAAATTTTGAGAATAGAGCATCTATTGACAGATAATTAATACTTTTCCAATGCTAAGAAAGAATTGGAAAAGTTGTTTGCACCAGAATGTTAAAAGCACAAGCTGGTTTCTTTGCCTAGTATTTGACTGTTTTTCAAAAAGTGATCTTAGTGTGTTAGCAGCTGTATGAAGTAACTTCCTTTTGTTTTATTAATGTAAACAGATGGGTTTACTGGGTGAAATTAACTCCTCAGGAGTAACTGGTATTGGGAGGAGACTTGAATTTTACTTTGAACTTCAATAACTTCACCATTTTACCCTGCTGTGTCTCACTGTTGAGGAAGAAGGGAAGGGGAGAAACAACTCTGAATTTCTGGTTTTTTTTATTTGTTTTTCTAAGCTTGTCATGGCTTTGAAAATTCATTGTG
The DNA here is from genome assembly GCF_000687285.1 of Phaethon lepturus. NCBI lineage: Eukaryota > Metazoa > Chordata > Aves > Phaethontiformes > Phaethontidae > Phaethon > Phaethon lepturus. The sequence continues at coordinate 4,317 of NW_010539768.1, forward strand.
GAAACGTTTTCTCGGGAAAGAATGCACCCAGTGCATTGTGTCTGCGTGCCATGGAAAAGGAGGTGGTTTGTTGCAGCAACAACTCTTGGTTTAGTAATACACCTTTCGTATTTACAACAAGGGAAAAAAGGCAACACACAGAGAAAAGAGTTATCACAAGAAATTGTGATAACTAACACAGTTACTAGATTTTAAAAGCAACACATTGCTAGTAGCTTTTGTGACCTGTCTTGTGAGCTTTTCTTTGTTTGCTGCTAAGTGTACTCAGTAGCATTGTGTGCAGTATTGCCTTTCCAAAGGATATTATATGTCCAAATCTTTATTTCACTTTTTTTTTGCATTTGTTGCAAATACAATATTGGTCATTGTTTCCATAGTGAATGATTACCCCTCTGGATATATGCAGAATAAGATATAAGATTTTCAAGTCTCTTGGAATTTCTTGCATGTTATTCTATTATAATTCTAATGGTTCATTAAATTGGTCACTAACTGTTATCTGTTCGCGAAATCTAAACTCGTGTCCAGCCTAGATTGAATAGCAAATTTTGTGTGTGCTTTCCATTGTTAAAAATCTTGTAGAGTATTACGAACTCAGCTGTTTGAAGGTATATTTGACTAATGGAGTGCTCTGTTGTTTTTCCCCTATAGGTTCGATCTGTGGATGAGATGAATCATGAGTTTCAAGCTCTTGCCCTAGAATCTCGGGGAATGGGAGAGGTAATTACTGAGGACTGAAAATCCAGTTGGTGGTTTGGAAATGTTGATACAACTTATGAAGTCTTAAATAATGTGACATGAAGCAAAGTGCTTCTCTTAAGACCAAATTGATTTTTCAGGCAACTGAATATTTCTGTTCTAAAGTGAAGATAAACACAGTACTTTGCAAGAACGCTGGGATGGTTGTTCACTGGATCTACTGTGTTGCTATATCAGCCTTGTTAGATGACTGATATTCTTGGGGAAGTGACAGGGTAATTTATTTGAAAGTTTGTCCAATTCTACGAAAGGAAGCATGTTTTCACTGTCACTGTATCTAAGCTAGTGAAGCAATTGCTTACTACCCCTAAGAAGCTAAGGAGACTGGGATCTGAAAAAGGTTTGGCTCCAGAAAAAGCAAAACTGGCATACCCTAGCAGAAATGTGTGGTAATTTACAATTTTTTATACTGGTAACTACTCCTCAAGAGAAGATTTCAACCAGAGTGAAGAGTGCTAATGTATAATTTAGCTAGAGTGAAGAAGGACTTTTCTTGATGGGTTAGGTTTGTTTGGTTTTTTTAAGACTGTGTACTTTGAGCAGGGGAAATAAAGATCATTGAGGATGACTTAGCTCCTTCAAAAGCAGATCCCTGAACTGTTTAGAAAATAAGCAACATGGATTAAGGTTACTTGCCCTGACAGGACATGGTAATGAAATAAATTCATGTTGAACTAAGATTTCAAATAGTGATCCTTTTGTCGTGTTGGATATTTACTTAATTCAGTTGATAATTGAACCAGTGACAATATTTCAGCTTAACTTTCTTAAAATGGTGACAGGACTGTGATCTCTACAGAAACCATAATTTATTGATGAAAAACAAATGCCATGTTCTAATTGCTAAATGTTTCTGGGCTGACACATGGCTATTCTTACTTGATTTTTTTTTTTTTACTTTGATGAAGCATTTAACCAATCGGCTGGCTTTTCAGCAACTTTTGCTTCATCCATGTTGACTTTCTTGATCCATCTCCTGTTTGAAAAAGCAATAGTAGATGAAGCCCTGTTCTTTAGAAAGCTGAGTAGCTACACTGGATATTCTTGCTTCCCCCTGTCCCACCCAGCTCTTAAAACTCCTTTTGAACGGTAAAGGTGTTAGTAAGGTATCTGTGTTCATACCAACAGTGTGATAGAGTGGATGGTTAAAATTCATGTTGTTATAGAATCATAGAAGAGATTGACTTGGAAGCAACCTTTAAAGGTCACTCAGTCCAACCCCCTTGCAGTGAGCAGGGACATCTTCAATTAGAGCAGGTTGCTCAGAGCCCCATCCAACCTGACCTGGGATGTTTCCAGGGATGGGGCATCTACCACCTCTCTGGGCAGCTTGTGCCAGGGTTTCACCACCATCACTGTGAAAAATTTCTTCCTTAGATCTAGTCTGAATCTACCCTCTTTTAGTTTAAAACCATTACCCTTTGTCCAGTTGCAACAGGCCCTGATAAAAAGTCTGTCCCCATCTTTCTTACAGGCCCTCTTGAGGTACTGGAAGGCTGCAATAAGGTGTCCCTGGAGCTTTCTCTTCTCCAGGCTGAACAACCCCAACTATCTCAGCCTGTCCTCACAGGAGAGCTGTTCCATCTCTTGGATCATTTTTGTGGCCTTGTCTGTACCTGCTCCAACAGGTCCATGCCCTTCCTGTGCTGAGGGCTCCAGAGCTGGATACAGGACTCCAGGTGGTGTCTCACCAGAGTGGAGCAGAGGGGCAGAATCGTCTCCCTCGACTTGCGGGCCACACTGTTTTGGGTACAGCCCAGCATACAGTTGGCCTTCTGGGCTGCGAGCGCACATTGCTGGCTCATCCACCAGTACCCCCAAGTCCTTTTTGGCAGGCCTGCTCTCGATTCCTTCACCCTCGAGCCCGTACTGATATTGGGGGTTGCCCCAGCCCAGGTGCAGGACCCTGTACTTGCCCTTGTTGAACCTCATTAATTTCACATGGGCCCATTCCTTGAGCTTGTCCAGGTCCCTCTGGATGGCATCCCATCCCTCAGATGTGTCAACTGCACCACTCAGCTTGGTGTTGTCTGCAAACTTGCTGAGGGTGCACCCGATCCCCCTGTCTGTGTCATTGATGAGATATTAAAGAGTACTGGTCCCAATATGAACCCCTGAGGGACACTACTCGTCACCTATTTCCATCTGGACATTGAGCCGTTGACCACTACCCTCTGGATGTGACCATCCAACCAATTCCTCATCCACCCAACAGTCCACCCATCAAATCCATACCTATTCAATTTAGAGAGAAGGCTGTTGTGGGGGTCTGTGTCGAAGGCCTTACAGAAGTCCAGATAGATGACATGGGTAGCTCTTCCCTTGTCCACTGATGTGGTCACTCCATCACAGAAGGCCCCGAGGTTGGCCAGGCAGGGCATGCCCTTGCTGACATCAAGTCCAGCCATCAACACAACACCACCATGCCTACTAAACCATGTCCTGAAGTGCCATGTCCACACGTTTTTTGAACACTTCCAGTGATGGTGACTCCACCACTTCCCTGGGCAGCCTGTTCCAATGTTTGACCACTCTCTCGGTAAAGAAATTTTTCCTAATATCTAGTCTAAACCTCCTTGTCCTCCATGTGGCTTAGCATAGGTTCTAGGAGGATCTGTTCCATGATCTTCCCAGGCATAGATGTGAGGCTGATGGGTCAGTAGTTCTCAGGGTTCTCCTTGCTACTTTTTAAAAATGAGTGCAATGTTTCCATTTTTCCAGCCTCCGGGGGCTTCACCTGACTGCCAGGACTTTCCATATATCATGGAGAGTGGCTTGGCAACTGCCTCAGCCAGTTATCTCAGGACTCTTGGGTGCATCTCATCAGGTCCCATAGACTTGTGTATGTTCAGGTTCCTCCGGTGGTCTTGAACCTGATGTTGTCTTACAGCGGGAGGGACTTTGCTCCTCCAGTTCCCGTCTTGCAGTCCATACCCTCGAGGTGTGAGAAGAGATGCTGCCAGTGAAGACTGAGGCAAAGAAGTTGTTGAGTACCTCAGCCTTTTCCTTTTCTGTTGTTACCAGTTTGCCAGTCTTGCTTGTTGGGGGTTACGCTTCCTTTGGCCGATCTTTTCTGGCTGAAATACCTGACCGAAGCCCTTATTATTCTTTGTATCCCTTACCAAGTTTAGCTCCAGCCATGACTTAGCACTCCTGACCCCATCCCTACACAACCGGGCAGCGTCCCTGTACTCTTCCCAGGATGCCTGTCCCTGCTTCCACTGTCTGCGCATTTCCTTCTTGCCCTTTAGTTTGACCAGCAGGTCTCCACTCAGCCATTCTGGTCTCTTGCCTTCCTTTCCTGATTTCTTACACCTGGGGATCGAGAGCTCTTGTGCTCTGTGGAAAGCATCCTTAAAGATCTGCCAGCTCTGTTCTGCTCCGTTGACCCTGAGGGCAGTTTCCCAGAGGGTCCTATTGACTAACTCCCTGTAGAGCTGGAAGTTTCTTTCCTAAAATTCAGGGTCCTGACTTTACTCTTCACTTGCCCCATACTTCTCAGGACTGTGCACTCCACAAGTGTATGATCCCTGCAGCCCAGGCTGCCTCCAAGCTTGACATCACCAATTAGCTCACATGCACTGGTGACCAACGGGTCCAGTATGGCATCCAGTCTGGTAGGGCTGTCTCTTGCCTGGCTTAAGAAGTTATCCTCCATGCATATTGGTGTTTGTTCTTTTGCACCCATGAAGTGCTCTGAAAGATTGAAAACAGTGAAAGTGAAGGATGGCACAAATACCTGGGAATTAAATTGAGGTATATATGACTACTCATACAGATCTGTAGTTTAGGTTATTTCAGATTGAGGGAGATTCTGCATCGTTATGAGTGAGTTTGTTTTCGTGGTATTCCATGGATCTGTGAGGATATTATTTAAAAAAAAAAAGGAAAAAAAAAAAAAGGAAAAAAACCCAGAAAAAAAATAACAACAAATATACACACACAGAAAGCCAGAGTTCTGGTACAATAAAATAGCATCATAAATTGATACTATATTGTGACCCTGCACTTAATAGGTTATTAGCTGTTTTATTTCAATGGTGTCTTCCACGTATCTTGAGGTAATACAGGTTCACATAGGCTGATTTACTCAGAAGTTTTCTCAGTGTGTTGCACAACAATAAAGTAGTTGTGGAATAGATTCCATGCCTGTTTAAGCTTCTTTTTGATTATAACCTTCTGAAATATAACAGGAAATGTCCTCATGAACACCCTTGTAAGCTAGAATTGGTAGTTGTACATTCTGACATGCTGCTCTCTGTCTACTTTGAAAGGTGTGGAAGGGAGGTCGTGTCAAGTGATCTGCTTCTGGCTGTTGGGAAGTTGTTCTTTTCCTTATTGTCTCTGTCTGGGTAGATTTTTCTCTGAACTGAAATTAGTTTCTTGTTCACAATTCTAATCCTTCCTGGTCCTTTTTTTCCCCCTGACTGGGAATCAATACTTGACACTGTGAGGCTGTTAAGTCTTACTTTTTACATCATTATGAAAATCAAGACTGGCTGTCTTGAAGCAAATATGTCTTCTATATGCTAATTTAAAGCAATATAGTATGAAATCTGTTTTCATTGTACCCCAACGTGTTTTGGAAATAATACGTACTGGAAATCTTTCTGTTAAGCTATCCATCTGAGCTGCATTCAGATGGAGCCTGGTATCAATCAGTATCGGGAATAGGACAGCACAACATGAGCCAGATGTATAGTTTCTTTGATCTGTTTCTGTCTTGCAGTGCTTTAGTATATTCTGTAAAGAAACTGACTAAAGTTTTATTAGCAAGAGATCTGCTGTATTGCAGGCGTCTATCTCTAAATGTCTCTTAAAATTTTAGTTTTTAGATTTGTTAAACACTGATGATGCTTCTGGCCAGCTCCGAAAAGCTATCATGACCCTGAAGGTTGTGATAATGTTCTGAAGAAATACTGACACATGGTGCTATTTCTCTTCTCTAGGCATCTGTTTGCTATTTCAGGGCCAGCGTAGTGGGCTTCAGGACCTTTAGTGTGACCTAATACAGGCATACATGAAATTAATTGCCAAACAGAGTATAAAACTAAATCTTTTTTTGATAATGTCTGTTCTTACAGAAACTTACAGGGTCAAAGCACATGCAAATTTTGTTTTAGGGATAATGTATCCTTTTCTGGTGTCAAAACATCTTTCGAAGAAATGGTAGAAGGCTCTGTAGGGATAACTTCTGATCTTAAAAATAAAAACTAATAAAAATGTTTAATTCAAGAGCCAATAATTGAGACTGTGCAGTGACTTATTAGAGAGCTGATTAAGAGGCAGCTTTAGCATAATTGGTTATTATCTATGCACAGAAAAGGGCTTTGTTCATTTGACAGAGACATAACAGGGATCGGTGCTGGTACTGAAAAAGACACTTTTTAGTGTACTGTTGGAAGAGCTTGGAAAGAAATATGGCAATCTTTTCCATTATTTTGAATTAGGATTGGATGTATCGTGTAAAGTTTCTTTTCTTTTTAATTGGATTAAATGCAGGAAATACTGAGCAAAACGCAAGTACCAAAGGGTGAAGCACAATGATTTTTACCTACTTGTACTAATTTGTGATTACTTCTTGATTAAGTCTTTTTCAGTAGAACTAATCAAGTGGGTGGTTTTTTTCTTGTCTGTTAAAGGGGAACACATTTGTTTTTCTGGAAAGTACTCCTTCCCCCGCCCCCCGCCAAGTTCCACAATGAAATAGTTGACAGCTGCTAGGGCTGCTCATTGGTATGGCCATCCAATAGCTAAAACATCCCTTTATATTGCATCCTCTGTCAAAAAGAAGTAAATAATAAATTTAAGTCGCTGGCCTTCAGGGAGGTACAAAATTGTAAACTTAAGTTCCGTTTATTTAAATATTTGAGGGGTGGCTTTGCTGTGTAGAAATCATAATGAAAATTTTTTCTGTAAATCTGTTTGATCTTCAATAGGATACAGCTTAAATGTAGCCTCTCAAGGTATAGATGGTGCATTATGTTTTGTGTTAAAGATATTCTGTATTCTTTGTGTACCAGAGTACATGAAGACTGCAAGCAGTTGAATATATCTGTTTGGAATTTGAGAGTATGTAGTTTAAAAACAAACAAACAAAAAAACCCCAAACAAAACCCTAAGAAAGGGGCAAAAATATCCAAACCACCAAAGCAAACCTAAAAAAAACAAACAAACAAACAAAAAAAAACCCCCCAAAAAAAACCACCCAGACAATAATAGAAAAAGCCACAAACAACAACAAAATACCCCCAAAACTACCTGTATTATTGCAGTGAGGATTATTGCTGCTTTCTACCAGTGAATAGTTTTTTTCCTCTGATAGGAATCCTGTGAGTTTTGAAATCAAAACCGGTATTGCAATGTGTTCTGCTTTAAATTTGCATATTGTTTTTACCATTGTGTTCTCTGAACACCTGTCTGATAGTGGAACATGCTAAGTTCAGGGTAAGCATACTTTAAGGTGATGCTCGTTTTATGACACCCAAGATGTTAATTTATCTGTTTTATTCTGACACGGTTGTGTTAGGTTATCACACCTTCACTTTAGTATTTCTTACAGCTCTCATCTCAACTGGACGCATATTTGAACTTATCTTAGATTGCATTTAAAACAAAACGTGATTCTGAAAACCTAAGTTTCATAGATCTAATGAAATGTTTGCATTCTGTTCTACCACTATCTTACAAAATGAAAAAGAAAAAAGTAGTATTGCAAACTTATTGCAATATAAAGCTAAAAAGGATGAGTAGATTGCATAGGCTGATCTGAAATTGATGATTTTTTGCTTTTTGTTGAGCTGCAGTTGTAATATTCCATTAATATATTTCTCTGTCCTCTGATGTCTGACTTCATCCCTTAAGTTCGGGGTAAACTTAAGATCCTTGTGCTGCCAGTCTGTGTTTGGTTGACACCTGGTGGTGATTCTCCCATGCACTGAGAAAGCGGTCAGGTCATAACAGTGTAACACTCTGGCAAGCTTAATACTCTTCCTTTAGTTTCGTTGAGCTGTGGCTGTTTATCATCGTCCACCCTGTGTCCTCCTAAGCAATGGATTTCTGTGAGGAACCCAGGGATCTCAGTAAGGTTAGCTAGTCAAAAGGCTTTTTTTCTGGTAAGAGCTCTGGGCAACACAGAAAAACAGCAGTCACCAATCCTTAAGTTTCTCCAGAAGAGCTTCTTGTCACCTTCGTTTCAGTGTTAGTATTGTGGCCTGTTAATGGCAGTCTTACCATCTTGTTTAAGCTGCTTTCATGAGCTCTTTCAATGCTACAGTAAGAAATACCTAAAAAACATATTCCTGTTAGTTTCATCAAAGCTCATACTAAGCAGCTGTGAAGTTCAGAAGGATTTTTAGTCACTTAAATAATAGGAGAATCAAAGCTCCAGAACATACTTTTTGATTGCAAACAGAGCTTTATCTGATTAGATTTGCTTTTTCAAAATTCACAAAATAAAAAATTTTAATTGAACATTATCTTTTGCAAAATTTGATAATTATGATGCTGTCTTCAGAGCTCTTCCCTTTTTTTGTAAGTTGTTTTCGTTGTCGTTTCAGTTGATGGACCTTCTAAAGTACGTAATATAGAGTCTGAGAGTACAGTTTTTGAATTTCATATTCAAGAGAAAATGTGATATGCAAAGTTTGACAGTTGACAACTACCAGTTGGAAAAGTTAGAGGAGTAAAATAAAAGTAAAAAGAATGCTGACATTTGAGGTATTTTTGTTTGTGCAGTGCTTCTGTCTTATCGGACTAAGTCTTCTGTCCTTGAAGACAGTACAGGGGATACTGATCTAACTTGAAACGTTCTGCTTCAGAAGTAGTAATGAAAAAACCAAAACCATACAGCTAAATGAAATTATTGGTACATGGAACTTCAAATTGGAGTGTCACAGATTTGTAGCCAGCAGATCCCCATGGTCTAAAGGAACTGACTTGCCACCATGTGCGTTAGCTTTCTGAAATTTGCAACATGATGCATTTCTAAGTGAACTGCTGCTGTTCCTGGTTATCGTGGTAGTATTAGCAAAAGGCCAAGCTTTTGAGCCAACATGGGAAGAAGGCAGTGTTAGTTAAAGTTTCTCAGAGGACTGATTTGGTTTAACATGGGATTAATTTGATTATTTCTTTTTCCAGCTGCTTCTGTGTTCTGTATCTCTCCCTCATAACTTCAGAATCTCAGTCTTGTTGGGGTCACTCGAGCAATTCCTTTATACAGCATCAGCTTCAGTAACAGAACATAACTTTTAAGTGTTTAGTATTGTTCCTTGGCAATGTGTGCTTCCTTATGTAAAGCTGACTTTGGTATCTAGAATTAGTTACTTGCATATCCTCTTAATGGTATTGCTAATTTTTGCCCATTTATAACCATATGTTAAATAAAACTATTTTCTCATTTGGAACAGCTTTTACCTGCCAAAAAGTTTTGGGAACCTGATGATTCAGCAAAAGATGGACAAAAAGGGATATTCCTTGGTGATGAGTGGAGAGAGACTGCATGGGGAACTCCTCGTAAGTGATTGATGTATATGTATTGAAAAATCAGTCAAGTTCACTAAATGTTACTTCAAAGTAAGTTAATGCTATAAATTTTAATTATTTATTAAATTTTATTTTTCTTTAATTGTGAAAATGTATACTGCACTGGTGGTTGTGTGTCAGTAACACTTTTTGAAACTGGGATTTGGAATTTTTTTAGTTTAATTTTGGTCTTGTTTAACATTGCCTCTGTAATGAAATGCAAAAACATTACAAGTTGTATTTAAAAAAATATAATAGTTTTATTTATTTGTTTGTTTTTAACAGACCATTCTATGTCCCAACCTATTATGGTACAGAGAAAGCCTGGACAGGGTTTTCATGGAAACAGTGAAGTAAATGCTGTATTGTCTCCACGATCAGAAAGTGGTGGCCTTGGAGTGAGCATGGTAGAATATGTGTTAAGTTCCTCTCCAGCTGATAAATTGGATTCCCGGTTTAGGAAAGGAGCTTTTGTAAGTAATACAGCGTGTTAAGCTTGCTTAGTTACCTGCTATGGTCTTACTGTCTTACATGGTTATATTTTGTACTCTATTTGTCAGTTTTCCTTTTTTAACTCTTCTTTTAGAAGGAAATGTGTAGTTGCTATCTGTCTGTCTTCCTTGGTTGGAGGGGGCAGAAGGGGGAAGTGGTTTGGGAATCTTGGCTGAATAGCTGTCTTAAAAAAAAAAAAAAAAGTACTTTCCTAACACCTTTAAATAAAGGTAGGAAAAAGATTGCAAATACCTTAATTTAAAATGTGTGATGGGCTTTATTCTAGATCTTCCTATTCTGTGTTTCCATATGGATTTGTTTTGTACTAGACGCTTTAACTGTATAAAATAAACTTCATCTAATTGGAAGTGTTACTGCTTTAACAGCACCGCTATAGTTAAGGTTGAGTTAGCTCTTCCATTATAAATCCTGGCATTCCTTTTCACTTTTTGGCAGTTATTAATTGCATGTGGTTGAAACTTGATGACCAAGTTACCCACCAAATGCAATTTCATTGAAAACAAACTGTTTGTATTGTTTACGTGCACTGTAGTGTAGAATTAGGTCACCTTGTGGTACTCCTAATGTGTTCTGTTCAATATTCAGAATCAAACAGATTCTTTTTCCTCAGGGCACTAGAGATGCTGAAACAGATGGACCTGAGAAAGGAGATCAGAAAGGCAAGGCTTCTCCATTTGAGGAGGACAAAAACAGAGATCTTAAACAAGGAGATGATGAGGATGTTACTAAAATAAATGGCAGAGGTTTGCAAAATGGAATGGATGCCGATTGCAAAGATTTTAAGTAAGCTTTTAACTGTTTCTCAAGAAGACGAGCATGTCTCTTAAGGGCATTATTACAGTTCTGGTTTGTGTGTCAGCTTTAAACATTACCCAGCTGCAGACTGATTCTTCCTTCCTCACGTCTTCCCTTTCCCACTGTGCCACGTGTTTCTTAGGATGTCATTAATGTATGTGTCACTTCTCATGAGACAACTTCATCTTAATATAGTAGTTATTCAAAGTAAATGGGTGCCTTCAAAATGTGGTGAATTAGAGGGATGAAAACTTTAACCCTGTCAACTTCAAACTAAATTCCTTCCTTTCTCTGCTGCTTTTTAATGCTTTTATAACTTTTGGATCTGATTGTTGTTGTAGAGAGTGAGTCCTAAAGAATTTTCATTTCCTTATAATTTTGCTAGTGAATACCACAGCTTAACACAAGTATTTCCCCACAGATGTCTTTATAGAAACCATTTATTTGACTAAGGAGGAACAATGTGTTTCCGTATTCCCATGGTTAAATGACACCTATTCACAGTATAGAATGGTGTTGTCGTTTGGTTGTTTTCTTAGGGAGAAACAAAATTGGACCAAGCTCAAGCTTTTGAACTATGAACTCCTATATGACAGCACAGCCAGCCTGTTTTTTCCTAATACTAAACTGCATTTTAAATTGGGTATCTTTTGTTTTTTAAATGACTGTGATATATTTGTAACTGTCATACAGAAGAATTAACAAGATAGGAAAACGAGTGCTGCTCATAAATTTGTATTAATGTGATGAACGTGACAGAGTAGTTGGGATTTCATTAGTTCATAATTGAATAAGAATATTAAAATCCATGTTTGAATCCCATACGTAAGTATTTCTTATCCTTTAAAAAAACGTATTTACCTGAGGCTATGGAGGGATTCTTCAAGTCTGTTTTTCAAGACATATTATTGAAAAGAATATAATACCAAGCATATTAGAGAGCTCACATCAGCTCCTTTTGGATGCCTGTTGCCGTACGCACAATAAATAAAGTTACCTTCAATATTGCATGTAGAAAATGCAGAATAAAGTTTGTCCTGCTTTTCTTTAGCAGTACTTATTTCAATTTTGGAGTAGTTGCTTCTGAAGTACCTTTTTTATTATTTAAAGAGAAAAATTATGAAAAAATACAAAAGTGCAGAAAAGCATCCAGAGCCAGTAAACCTCTCAAAAAAAATAAGGCCATCTAGTTTAAATGGGCCATATAAAGTGGTGGTATAAAGCCCTCCAACCACGGGTTTATAATTGAAGTATTGACGCAACTTTAACTATAGCAACAGAACAGCACCAATGTAAGGAGCAACCTATCTTATGTTAACATAAATATTAAGAAAGAAGCGTTGTCCTGTCTTCCTCCTTGTATTTTTATTGTACTTACAGCATTTTTGAAAACTAAAATACGTACTGAAATAACTGCTTTTTTTTTTCCTTTTGTGCTTCACTTTGTTGATACTGTATGTCACTTGGGAAGAAAAAGGAGTATCAAATGGCTTCAAACTCAAGTCTTGTATGTTGAGAAAAACATGGTTGCTCTCTAGGATGCTTTAGATGGTAGTCAATATGTTATAGACAGTCGTTATGAGGTTGGTTACATTAAAAAAACCCTAGTATAACTGCTTTATCTTTGAAGTATTTTGTCCAAAGTAATAGATCGTACAGTATTGTTGAGTAAACTCACTAAAAGACTGCCTTGTAGCTATACAGCTTTTAGAGTTGGTATCAGCAAATATGTAAATACTAGCAGATTTCCTTGCATTAATTTTGTGCTTCAGTGAGGAACAGAGACTTCAACTTTGGAGCCCTGAACAGGGAGGAGAACAGGCAGAACTAAAGCTATGTTTCTCTCCTAGAATTAGCAGTATACCGTACTGGTCTGGCAGTGTACTGCTGGAATAAATGTAGTTTCATCCTGCAAGATCGCATTTTGTATTTGAGCCCAGTTTTCAGAAATGAAGCAAACGTAGCTGGAAGTTGTGTGTTTCCTGAGAAACAATATATAATTATTGAGTTCTGCCACCACAGTAATGCTGTTAAGGGATCATAGATTCTATCACACAACTCCTTCCTAGTAGTTGACTTAGATTTTTTTTTGCCAGTAAAAATTGGTGGTCTGAACGATGTGGCCTGACACAGAAGGTGGGTTACGACTCCAAATTAAGGTACCTTAAATCTAACCAAATACTGGGTTGGGAGTCTGGGATGTGAATCTGTTGACACCTCACTTCTCGTGTTTGCCTGTAGGTGTTTATAGGTGCACAAAGATTCCCCTAGTCAGTGGGGATGTAGTCAATACAGCTGGGGGATGTGAGAGAACAATTCAGCTTTTACCCTGAAGTAAGCACTTAGTGACTGGTCAGTTGAGTTGCTGTCTAGGCTCTGTCAGTGGTATTGACTAGATTTTCATCCCCTTTGATGGGAATTTAAAGACTAGTGCACCTAGAGATGTGTAAGTGTGGCTATCTACATCTCAATCACCACCTGCCCTTCATATTTGGCAATGGAACTTTCAGGGGTTTGGCATAATAAATGATTTCCAGCTCCATATCTCTGTCTTACTGTCAACAGACATCAAACGCCTATGTTTTGCTCCATCCTAAAGATTTTCTCCTGGAGCAACAGGCTCCATATATAGGGAAACTGAGGTGGAATCAATGGAATTATATTAGGAATACTTTTTCCCCCCTGACCAGTCACCTGGTGTAGTGTAGTCTGTTAAATGAGTTGTGTAGGAAATTAAATGTTTTAGTTAAATGCTAAATGAGGCATTCATTAGTCCATTTTACTTAAGGTAAAAGATTTATTGTTTGCTTTTGAGATGTGAAAGATACTTGCTACAGTGTATGTTTGTCTTTTCCAGTTTAAGTTTTACTGTCTCTTTCTCTTCTTTGGCATGGGATACACTTGCACGTTTTCTTTTTTTTTTTTAATTTCTCTTCAATAAATTTTCTCATAATTCCCGTTACTTCCATGATGCAATAAAGAGGCATCCCAGAAGTTACAGGTGACTACAGTTCACTCCATTTCTCTCAAAATGGCCTCAAAGATCAGTTTGTTTTTCTCACAGTGATTGAAGAGCTGTATAGTCTTAAAGTTTAAAAAAATAAATAAAATTATGCTTTGAAATGAAATGTGTCCTTTATCTTGAGCCATTAATGCATGCTGGTTAAAATTGTTAAAATTAGTCTGTTGCTTCCCTTTGTAAAGTCTCCGAGTTCAGAGATCTTTTTAAAATAGAAATGCTATACTATGTCCTTGGACAGCTTTACTTAAGGCTGAAGAGTCTTATCTCAAATTTCTTCTAAACAGTCGTACCCCTGGAAGTCGACAAGCCTCCCCAACAGAAGTAGCTGAGCGCTTGGGCCCCAATCCCAGCACCACTGAAGGATTAGGTCCACTTCCTAATCCTACAGCCCACAAGCCTCTGGTAGAAGAATTTTCAAATCCAGAAAATCAGAATCTAGATGCCATGGAACAAGTTGGTCTTGATTCTCTACAGTTTGATTATCCTGGCAATCAGGTGCAGATGGACTCTTCAGGAGCTACTGTAGGACTTTTTGACTACAGTTCTCAGCAGCAGGTTAGTGGACTTGAAAACATACCAGATCGGTCCTTTAAGTTGTGCATTGTCCTCTTTGATCATCAGTCATTTAAGCATATAATACATTTAATTTTGTTTTGTCTGTGACATAGTCAAAGCAAATAAGTGTATATTTAATCTAGAAGAATATTTGTGCATAATTTTCTAGTTTAGTAATGTACTAGGATAGAAGCTTGGTTTAAAATCTTTTCTTGTAAGTAAATCCCAGTATATTATAGCTGTGACTTGAAAACTGAAATGTGTTCTTTTTTTTTTTCTTTTCTGATAGCTTTTCCAGAGGACTAATGCTCTGACTGTTCAACAGTTAACAGCAGCACAGCAGCAGCAGTACGCACTGGCTGCAGCTCAGCAGCCACACATAGGTGAGCTTTTGTAAAGTGCAGCAAGCATCCTTGGCAAAAGTGGGTGCGTTGCTTTGGTATAATCCTCTCGGTTTTACCCACAGTATTCTAATTAAAATAGATACTGATCAATTGCCCCATTTTAGCAGTTCTCCTGAAAACTGCTCAGAGTGACTGCATAAGACTGTCCAGTCCTTACAGAATGTTTTCTGTTGTGTCAATTTTTGCCTACTTTGAACAGTAGTTGTACACAAAGAGAAAAATTATTTTTGCTTGTGTAGCACAATAATTGAATTTTGAGAGAAAAAGTAAAAAAGCTTTTCTGCTATAAGTAGTGATAGAAACACTGGCCTTATTTACTAAAATGACAGAAATATGCGATTCTATTATTCTATTGTACTTTAGTATTTTTTATAATCCAGTTAAAAAACAATGTGTAGTGGGATTCTGAAATAAAACTTTTGTGTTGATTAATCCATTCTTCCTTGTTAATGGCACCTCTTAAACAGATAGCTCGTTATTCTTGCGGGTACCTTTCTTTGTGATGGAATTATTATTTACAAGCATTTTTTTCTGTCCCTTTAACTCAGTGAATTAATTAAATGCATCAAGTTCTTAGTGTGCTGGCAACTCAACAAGGAGGCTGTATTTCAGTCACAGCAGTTTTATCTACCGCTATGGGGAAGGTGTGTATTCAGGGCAAGGGAGGTTATAATGCACATGGAAGCAATTTCCTTATTTAAGGAAGGAAGGGAGCTCCTCTTAATTCTGATGCTGTAGGGCAGGTTGAAAGGTTCCCACCCTTCCCGCTTTCCACCGATAAGCTGTTGAGGTGTGTGCACCTATCTCCTTCCTCTGTGAGGGAAAAAGACTTCCCAGGATCAGAAAGGCAGACAGAAATAGGAAGCATCATCTCCAAACAGATGTGTCCATGTTCTCCTGCGATATGATGACAGTTAAGTTTTCCCACCAGCTTGTTTAGCTGGATTGTAAGGTGTGTTCAGACAGGGATCAGCAGCCTTTAACTGGGATTTAAAAGTGGCAGCTCTTTAGTGTTATGTAGCTCATATAGTCTTAGAGCTGGGAGCATGGCAGATAGAGGTGTTTGTGTGTCCACAGGTCCTGTCTTCTGCCTGTGTTTTGAATTCTAAACTGCAGAGAAGCCCCCACTTTGTATGAAGTGCTGACTGAGCAGTTAGCTGTATCTTGCCCATTTGAAATACAACCTCTTACAATATGCATATTAATAGAAATTTAGCAAGAAGCCTCCTATTCGAAGGAGTAACATATCAAATTAGGAGGAACATAGTTTTTGCTGTGCTTGCTGGGCTAGTTGCTGCCTCAGTGTTGGAGAAAATATATGGACCTGACTGACAAGGGAAACTGGGTAGTGATGCTTTGTTTTAATGTCTGAGTTTCTTCAGTTGTCTCCTTCTATTGTAATCCTTCTATCAAATTTCGCTTCTTGAAAGTAAGATTAGCATCTCAAGCTGGCTCTTCAAAAGCCAGGTATCTGATTTAAACTATCTGGTTAGATTTTTTCCTGTTGTCAGTGAAAAGAGATTTGTATCTGTAGCAGGTGATTCATTCCATTTGGCTGATTGATGTAAGACACTATATGATTTGTGTGATAGAGATTTAGTGGCAAGACTAGTGTAACTTTTAGATAGTTAAAGTTGGGTGAGGTAAATTCCACCTTGAATAATCCCTTCTCTATAAGGGTGGGTAGATACATATGAGATAAACTTCCTTGGAGTCTGTAGATCCAGCAAATCAAAGCTGTTAGGTCTTGGGATTACTAAGAAAGGACTGGTGAGAAGACACAGAAGTGTTAATTTCTGTAATGGTGTACCTGCTCTTAGAAACTTCCAAGGTACAAACAGTGCTGAGTTTAACAGGTATGCTTTGTGATTTGATTGATTTGAATATGATGATGCTTGCTAAGTATGTTAGCTATAATTAAACTCTGTTTATTACTGTAGCAGGCGTATTCTCAGCAGGCTTGGCTCCAGCTGCTTTTGTGCCAAACCCATACATTATCAGTGCTGCTCCTCCAGGTACTGACCCATACACTGCAGCTGGATTAGCTGCAGCAGCTACCCTAGCAGGTAACTGAACACTTTCTAGTGTCTGTCTTGATAATTTTACTGAATGAAATTAGAAAAAAGCTGACATCCATCCTGTTTATTCCCTGACAATACATTTCTAGGAAGGAAGGACTTGTAGGAAAATGAATATTGTAATTTTGAAAATTTTCACTAAAATGTAAAGGGATTCAGCTTCTGTTATGTATGGATTCTGAATATTTCTTTCCACTGGACTTTTATATGCAACAGTTAGGTTTCTTCTGTTCTAAAAGCATTTATCCCTAATAAGGTTTCATCTGAGACCAGTAGTATGTATTATTTTCAAAAGGTGGGATTGCTAGGCTTTCCTTGTATGTTTTTACTTGGTGCGTTAATTTTCTAATTCCAGGTTTTCTCATTCCTAGTGGGCATGAGAATAAAGATGGTCTCCAGCATCCTAAAAGGCCCAGACAACAGATAAACCCCAAGCTCAGGAAAATCTCTTAAAAAGTTAATTGATACCGCTGTGAAACAACACTACTGAGTATTCAAGTCCCAACTAGTGCTCAGACCTGAGCATAATGTTTTGAAAAAAAACCCTGTATCTCCAGCTGGTGATTTCACAGTAAAGGCAGTAGAAAGAACTAAAATACGTGTATACATAATGCATTATGTGTACAATATGATGATAAGAGAGCTCATTC
Source organism: Phaethon lepturus (assembly GCF_000687285.1). Classification (NCBI taxonomy): domain Eukaryota; kingdom Metazoa; phylum Chordata; class Aves; order Phaethontiformes; family Phaethontidae; genus Phaethon; species Phaethon lepturus. The sequence continues at coordinate 21,616 of NW_010539768.1, forward strand.
TTCTGTGGGTTCTTTATCAATAGACTGGAAGAGGTAAGTTTGACCACTCTGCAGGGTGTGACATAGTAGGCAGGGGAGGCAGAGGCAATAGTTGTGTTTACACGCAAAGGTAGCATACAGAAAGGAGGAATAATAGATGGTCAAAGTCTCAGTATATCATATCAGGAGGATGAATTTCGTTCATTCTCTGATGTTCTAAAATTATCTTTTTCCAACCATGGAAACTGATTTTGAGTGTTCTTTGGCGTACAAGCTTCAGTTGCTTTAAGTTGCGGTTTTTTTCTTTGTCACCTTAGTCTCACAGGGTATTTATTTTTTCATAGAGAAGGTATGGTTTGATGTGAATCCTTTAAATTAACCCATCTCCACCTATCATTTTGTCTAATTTAAATACTGATCTCTGTTTTGACATTTAGAAGATAGATCAATGAGGGATGCTACAAAAAATGTAAACAATTATTTTAACTAGCTGCGATAGATGGAATAATCATGTTTTCTGGTTTTAGGTCCTGCTGTGGTTCCACCTCAGTATTATGGTGTTCCATGGGGGGTGTATCCGGCCAATTTATTTCAGCAGCAAGCTGCAGCAGCAAATACCACAGCAAATCAGCAAGCGGCTTCACAGGCACAACAGGGACAGCAACCGGTATGTTCTTCATAAAAAGGAGATGTGCATTTAAAGCCTTACCTTAACACTTCATAAGGAGCAGCTTCTAGAAAATTTTACATAATTCAGGTGTTTTTTGTATCAAATAATAAATTAATATTAAAAATTATATATTTCCTTACATTACTGATTATAATTGTCTTTAAAAATATATTTACTGCATACTACATATTCAGTCCCATTTTTTTCAGAACAGAAAAATAGTTCCTTTAATCCAGGTTACTTTGCTGTTATGCTTCTATCTAGATAATGCTGCCTGTAAAGTTAAAAACTAATCTAGAAAGCTAACATAAGGGGATGAAAAGAGATGGTTTAGTATTTTAGGAGGATTTTTTTTGTTTTAAGCTTAGGAAAAAATTGATCTGCGTTTTTATTAATTAGCTGGAAAATGAAATGTTACACATTTTTATTCGTCTCTTTAAAAAGTACAGAAATAAAGGTGTTACCAGTAGTTTTGTTACTGGTGGGGAAGAAGGAGTGCCCTGCGTATTTTTCTGTGACAAAATAATTGTATTACAGCATCACTGTGTACCATATGTTTTGGTAAATCGAAAGTAAGCAATTGTTACAAGAACTTGTTGAAAGTTCCATTTCTTTAAGTAACTTTAAAGAAACTACTAATTTTCTACTGTGACTCTGGATGCGTTTTTAAAACCATTACATGATCTTCCAGTGTAAACAAATGGCCTTTTTCCACAAAGGAGAAAACCAAATCTTATAATCTTATGTTTGAATGAATGTAAATATTTTATGATTTGTTACTAGCATGGTTAATTTTATGGTTATATAATAAGACCATATTTTATATATACATATATGTGTGTGTATATATAACCATATATAACCATAATATATAATATGGTTAATTTTAATGCCATTCTTATAAACGTAATATGAGAAGTGACTTTGAGTTACTGTGACGTTCCAGAGCAGCTTCACTATTTTAATATTCAGGTGGGTCGTTCCTCTTATTGATCATTATTATCAGTGAACTGCATTGATAACAGAATGTATATAATCTCTCCACTAGTTTCTTGCTTTCTCTATAAAATTTATATCCAAATTATGCAAATCATGTATAAGATACTCTGTGGGGATATATTGTAAATTGTATTTCCTTCTTATTTTGGACCTGGAAAAGATTATTTTAACCAAGAGGAATAGAGTAGTTGCAAGAATTTAGATTGCTTTTCAATCATATTTCCAGAGATACGCTGTCAGGACATAATAAAATAAGCCTGTGTTGCATGGTGATGGAGTGTTAATGTGAATTCTTAAAACTTTGTGGGTGCATTTTTTACAGTACTGTTGGCAGTGTAGTGTTAATTATTTAGACAAGTTACTACAAGCTCTGAAGTATTCAGCCTTAGTCATTCAGTTGCCTGAAAATAATGTAAACAAATGCATTTATCAGGGAAGTACAGATGTTGAGTTAATAAATAATGCAGATTATAAAGGCATTGCCCTTGCAGATTTTCCTCCTTACTTTATACTCATTACCACTGATGGAACATACATGAGTTCTGCTGTCCAGAGCAAAGCACATATTTTATTGTCACATTTGTCAGCAAAATAGTTTATGCCGTTTATTTATTGTATGTATATATCTTTGAAACCAATAAGGTGGAGTGTTCCCAAAATGAAATTCAGAGCTAAGTGGCATCAAATATGCAATGCAACTGTTCTGGACCTTTTTCAGCACGTAATGGGCTTGCTTTCTTACGTTTTAAGGAAAGGGTGTTGTATTGGTGTTTTCCAGGTTCTGCGTGCTGGAGCAACTCAGCGCCCACTTACTCCCAGTCAGGGTCAGCAAGGGCAGCAGGCAGAGTCACTTGCAGCAGCTGCAGCAGCAAATCCTGCTTTGGCTTTTGGTCAGGGTCTTGCTACAGGCATGCCAGGTATGTATGTTAGCAGTGGATTAAGAGTCACTGAAAGCTTAAAATATTGGTGGTGTTAGATACCAGATTAACTATCAAAGTCCTGCTATGTTTATGATAAGCTGCTTAGAATTCAGTTTTACATCGTTGTTCAGTTGGATTAAAATACTGGCACAGGGTTCTTCGAGCACAGGAAATTCCTCTATCATTTTTGATTTGGAGCTTATTCTCTGTATTTATTGTTATAAATGTATGCACAAAGGAGTATCCTAGTTTTTTGCAGGATAACTTCATATATAATGAAGCAACTACCTGCTGTCTTAAAAAGTCATAAGTTGTCTAAATGGTTACTCTGATGCAACAGGGAAGCGTTCATTTGTCTTTCTGAAGTAATGTTTTACTTGTGGCATATAATAATAAAATCTAAAAGTCAGAATGCAAAATTAGGATATTTAAAAGCAAATTACTGCTTAACTGTATCTGAAGATCTCAACATGCTTGAAGTGGAAGCACTCCAAAGCTTGGAGCCTCAGGTCCCTTTAGTGTGCATGGCTTCTGACTTACCTGGGAAAGGGTTATTCTGAGTCTCAGTACTTGTGTTGTAAACACACAATGTGTTAACTTGGACGTTCAGCATCTTTTTTAAGTGTTTAGTGCAGTTACCTGAGCAAGAACAATTTAAGTGTACTTGGCCATTCTTCAGTATGAAAGTTAAGACTTTACATAGTTAAGTTAGATAACGTTGATGGTAGCTGCAAATGCATTTGACTTGTACAGGTTCTCTCCTCTGTCAGCACTACTTTGAAATGCCTTGCAACCTGTGGAAGTCAGAGTTAGTTTGTTGCTGGATGCTCCGGGACTGCATTGTGTGTTTGGCCTCACACAATCAGATTTTATACCTCCTGCTGCAGAACAGACTGGCTCTTGTGTTTTTTCTTGTCTGTTTTGTTTTATAACTGCCATTTTTATTTCTTCTCCTGGAATAGTATCTTCAGCTTTTAGCATCTTTCACTTAAAATGAGGAATCAGCAAAGTGTTCTGCAACGGCACCTGTTAAGTTCTCTCTGCACCTCAACAAAGCAGTGGAGAAGGCAAACAGTGAGGCATATCAGCGATGCTGTAAGCATCTTTGCAAAAGCTTGAGAGGCTTAGCTGTACCTTTTTTTGTATGTTTTGGGATGTGAGTGTTTATAGTTACTAGTTCTTGCATTGGACATGGAGCTCTAAGACAGTGGGGTGATCCATGCCTTTTAAAAAGCCTGTGACGTTTACCTTGAGTCAGATCAATCATCATTTGAGTGGTCGAATACATAAACTTAGTAATGTAAGAACCTGTCCTGTGAAGATTGAAGACTTTTTTCCTCCTCCACAAGCCCCCAGAGGTTTTCTGTGAGGGCAGGAACCTTTTCATTCTTTTTCCATTGTACGTTGCTTCTTTGTCCCATCTGCTGTATGCCTGGATAGCCAGAGAAAAACTTCATTCATATGATAGTATTTCAGACTGTTCTGTAATAGGAATTGTGTGCAGCTGGCTTTCAACCTCACTGATCACACTCTTACAGGGAGTGAGGCTCAAAATATAAACAAAAAGGACATTTATTTTTTCTCAATCATCATAAGCTGGTTTCGTAGTGAGTCATAGGGAGTGCTGGTGATTCCTCTTTTCAGGTGAAGGAGAAAGATATAGGATGATGAGATGAATACAAGCCATTTTAGTTGTGAATCATGATATGGTTTTAGATGTCTGTACTTGAGCTAGATACTTAAGGCTCCATTTATAGCTAGTGAAGAGAAATAGGAGCTTTTAGTCTTGATTCATCTGACTATTTTACTTAACTGATTCAGGATAAAATGGGTTTTGCTCCAGAGGTGCCTTTTTCTATTCACTTACTATAAAATTGAGTTACAATCACTAAATGCCATCTAGATACCAAAATGTGATTACGTGAATCCCAGTAACCTGAATTACAGGGAATTATATTGACTGAATTACAGTCCCAGTAACCACTGAACAACATGTATAATGTAATAAACAAGTAGAAAATGTGTGGGTTTCTTGTTTCAATGGGCTTAAATGTTTTACGAGAAAATGTAGGTCTAACTTGAGTTTCAAGCTTTTGAATATTCTTTACAGAGGAAATATTTGTAGTTTGGCTTCACTGCAAGCTAATAAATGAGAGTATATTATTCAACTCGTCCACACTGCTGTCTTTAAATTGTTTCAGCTGCTTTTTCCTTGCTACAGCCTTCATGCTGGATGAAATTTATGAGCTATCCCAACTATGGGGTGGTTCTATTTTTCAGATTTCATATTTCAAGTATTTCGGTATTAATTATTTAAGGAGGTCTATTCATGTAGCACTTACGGCACATACCTCATCCTAAGTGCAAAGATAAAGTGTATGAAATCTAGGTTACTTTTTCCATCAGGTTTTTAAGTCTCTTTTTCAAAAAAAAATCTGGTTCTTTTTTAAAACCATCAAAAGTGAAAAACATTTTGCGTTGGACTTGTGCAATTGCATTTTAAATTCTTCCAGTCCTAATTTAGCAAGTCTTTCAGTAACAAGGATTCCTAAAAGCTAGACAGTTTCTGACTGCATAAGTGTGCAAGACAAAGTCAGAGGATACTCCCAATTTCATCATGGTATGATCAGTATACATTCTTTTCTTTTCTACAAATAAAATCAGTCCTCATCACAGACAAAGGCTAGACTCCCTTAGTCATCCAAATGCAGGAATCTGCATGTGACCTCAGTTGTCGAAGGAGCCATTGTGCTCGGTGGAGATCTCCCTAGTGCAGTTGCTGTACAGAGGCTGCAGAGCTGCTCAGCCTGCCCGAAAATAGATGTCTGGCAGCGGGTCAGCTGAATCCCTCCAGAGGCTTCACTGACTGCACTGACTAGGTCAGATGCAACTTAGTGCTACTGAATTCACGCAAGTGAAGCTGTTAGCGCTGACTGTAATGTATCTAGCATGCAGGTGGGCACATAAATTGAGTTGGCTGAAAAACATGTATAAAACATTAAAATCACCAATTCCTGTCTGTTGGCATTGCATTTTTTATTACCTAGAGGAATTTGAAGTGTGACATTGCAGTGGACTGTTCTTTCTGTGCCTCCAGGTAGTATGAAATTTAAGTCAAATTCAATTGTGGCAGACATACAGGGAGTTACAGCATTGGCAAAGTTACAATGATTATAGAAAGTATAAATAATTTACTGGTAGGATAGTAAGTTCTGAATTTGATTTTTGAGAGGACAAATGCAGAGATAAGGCTGTGCATATCTTCGTCAGGACAAAGAAAAGGCTATAGTGGTTCAGGTTTTGGTGAGCTTGGGAGACTGAAAACTGTAGCATTTAAGGAAAGATGAAAGATTAAGAGCTGAATAAATTTTCAAATTTGTATGCAGATGAAAATAATTGGATCGCGGGAATATCGAGAAGGGAGAAGCTGTAAATTTTATACACAGGGAGAGAGGACTTTACAGTGACTTGCAGGTTATGCTCCTGAGTGGAGAGGGAGGTGTCAGGATGGTAGTCTTAAAAGGGGCAGATGAGTTGGCAGTAAGAAGTGTCACATCTGTTAAATTGAGTAGAGAGAAGTGTCAAACTCTGACATACATTTGGGTGTCATCAGCAAGGGAATTTGCATACAGGGAAGGGAGTAGGAGATCTGGGCAGAGCTTTGTGGTATTACATACAAAAATTTGAGAAGAGTGTGAAGTATCCAGTGAAAGACACTGAAGAAATTACTGGATGGATAAGAGCAACACTAAGAATGGGCTGCACAAGCCAAGAGAACAGATTTCCTCTCATTCTTTAAGAACACTTAAGGTTTGTGTGAAAAGAATCCAGAAAGTTTTCAGAGTCTCCATTTTGGAGACATTTAGAAACCATTTCAGCAAAGCACAGTACTAGTAAACCAGATTGTTTACTTTCATATTCCCTGCTGATCTGGAGACAGGAAGTGTAGATAGAGCAGTTGAATTCTAGAATAAAAGGTGTGATTAGGAACTGATTAGGAAGCAAAGAGTATGTGTTAGTTTTTTGGTTTGCAGTAGATGACCACGGTGAAGCTTGAATGTGAAAGCACTGAAATGAGCTTTGATAGTTGTTAATGTGGAGGGGAAATTGCACGGGCACATGGAGATGATGATGTGATGGAGAGGCAATAAAGGCCGAAACAGGGAATTAGAGAGCAGAAGATCTGATCACCATCTTAAGATGAGAGAAGGCTGGGAAGCAGTTTTTATTCTTTCTGGGAAATAGTTTTTATTCTTTGTGCTCACCTTTCTGGAGCGGGGTGCAAAGTTAGTAGAATACTGTGAAAGAAGGGAAAGCAGAAGACTTAAGTTTTGCTATGAGAGCTGTTCTTCAGTTATTTAATATGATTTGAGATGGTCTCTCTGAAATCGTATTCTTGATGTCAAAGCAAATAATTTTATACCTTTGAGGCTGCAGGTGCATTTATCAAGGTCTCAACAATTTCTCAAATGGCCCTACATTGCTTTGTTTTAGTAGATTTGAGTAGAAAGCTGAGAGGCCTCCTGTTCTAGGTCAGAATGTGTTCATTTCAGAGATTAGGAACATAAAAGCACCCATCAATTCTCATGCATATCTTGAACCTTCTGTGATGGACAGTATCTTGATGCTAATGCCCTAGCTTATTATTACTAATTTTAAGTGACCTGTTTGTGGGTGGCATCACAGATACGATAGTGGCAACGAATTATCAAGAGAAATTGGGCATTTTGTAATGCAAAGAGAAGTGCAAGTTGCTTCCATTTTTTTAATTCATCAGTAATACTAGCCAGTTATTTTAGAAAACCTAAAATTAATGTATTAAACTGCATTAGTATTAATCCCAGTAAATTTAATTTATGCAATACTGTGTAAGGTGCCTTTTGGTTTTGCTTTTCCCAAGTATTTTGCATTGGGCCTGTAGTCACAGAAAATGCTCTGTATTAAGTTTCACATGAACACAAGGGTGTAGATATATGATCAGTCCTTTTTTTATACACAGCTACAGCATTATCTGTGGGCTTGAACATTTGAAGAGGGTAGGCGGACAGAGTAAATAATGGTAACTATTAGCCAGTTCTGACTTCTGAAAAAGTGGGTTTATATGATACAGCAGTAACAAATAGGAGGACCAACATGGTATTATCAGTTGAATGTGCTGTGGGTAGAAGTAGAAATGGTGTAGGTACTAGTAATTCAACATTGCTAATGTATGCAGGTATGTATGTCGCATTATAAAGAGCTTTCCTACTGTGTCACTAGTCTTCTAATATTCTGTGCTGTGTTCTCTACAGAACTACAGTAAAACAGACAGCAGTCACTCTTACTTTTCCCTACCTTGGGAATGATTTTCTTATTGTGAGAGAATTTGGACCTGTGTCTCCAGCTTCCTTGCAGAGTACTGTAACAACCAGGCCAGTAGGCAGATGGTGTTTCCAGCTCTGTTTTTGGAGCAAGGCATCTAGGCAGAAGAGATTACACAGGTGTTTTAGAAATGGAGGAGGAGAAAATATGACTTGGAAGCCTAATGACTGAGGTACTTGCCTGGAATTAAGAGGCCCAGGTCTTTATGTTCAGGTCCATATGTATTTCAGAGAGAACCCTGCTAGATCTAGTTCCGAACATACATGGAAACTGACTTAAAATAGTATGCAAGATCTTGGTTCTTACACATAACAAAAATAGATGTGTGACTTTTGCAATCTTGACTTTTTTTCTTAATAGCATCAGTATATACTTGAACATGGGAGGAATATTGAAATTCTCTTGGGTTTTGTTTTATCGCTGTATAAGAATAGTCAACCTGAAAATTAGGCAGTGTTATCTTTTCATTGACAGTAACCTTTCTTAGACTATCCTAGCTCTTGCCTTCCTTTTTTTTGGGTTTCTTATTCAAATTCTTCTACTCATTATAAAATGTCAAAGCTTTAAAATCAGTTCTCTTGTTCTTGTCCTAAATAAAGCTGTTTTGTTTTGTTCTTTTTGTCTCTTCCACTTCATTCATATCTTGTATCCTGTTTACTTTCCTGTTGGTTGCTTTTCTCCTTTACTCCTGTTTCTCCCCCAGTTCCAACTCTTAACTGTCAACTGAATGAAATTATACCTGGATTACAGTCTCTCTTTCTGTGAAACTGACTGGTCCATGGTATTCCTGCACATAGAGCATATCTTTCCTAATGTGTTTTTGTAGATTGACTTCTAGGTGTACCTAGGTAATATATGGAAATGCTAAACTTGTATATAGTTCAGCCCTTTAACTGATAGATATCAGTACCTTTTCCGTGTACAAAGGAGTATAGGAGAAATGTGGAATATTTTAAACTGCTAAAAGAAGTTGATTTGATAATGATCGTTTTCACTGTGGTGTTAGAAACTTAGTTTGTTAACCTTGAAACTAAAATTGAACTTTAGACTACTAAATTTAGCTGGTTTAGTTTTAAAAAAATTATGTAGAGCATTCCTAAATAAGATTTTTGTCACACTGTTTTACGATTCACTGTTTTCTCGTTTGATGTCCAGTTGATGTTCTAAGGCAATATGGCACAAATGCTGTTTTCCACCTTGTAGTTTATTGTCAGAATATTTCAAGGAGAGAAGAAATGCTGGCTATATGAAACTATCTGTACTACTAATTCTTGTATTCTATGTTGTGTAGGCTATCAAGTACTAGCTCCCACAGCCTATTATGACCAGACTGGTGCCTTAGTAGTAGGCCCTGGAGCGAGAACTGGCCTTGGAGCACCAGTGAGATTGGTGGCCTCAACTCCTGTTATAATCAGTTCTGCAGCAGCACAAGCAGGTAAGTATTTGATCCTGCATGGAGGTTTCTTCCACTTTTGTACAGAATCTTACCAGTAATGTTGGTTGATTAAGTACCTGATATTGTTGATGTGCTTTGTCTGCATCTGTGAAGTTTTCTAGTTGTGAAGGATGTACCATACATGCTCTCTTGTTCTGTCACCTCCCTTTTTCTGAGAGACACTGCTGTTTCTCAGAGATGTAGTTTTCCTTTTTTAATTCAGATTTACAGTCCTCTCCCCATACATGTACAGGCATGTTTCTGCAAATATTGTTGCTTGTCAGATACGAACATTTTCGCGTTTCCCCATGCATATAACATGCACTTCTCATCGACCCCTAAATGGTGTCGTCTAGGAAGCATCATTTCATTGCTTCAGCCTGGCGGAAGATGGAGTGTTCTGGGGCCTTGCTATGCTTTTCTCCTGGAAGTATTTTCTCCTGAAAAGTGTGGCAAGGAAGAAAAGCTATAGAATGAACAGCAGAAGAGAATTAGTTGTATCAAAAGTCTCTAGTTTTCTTTTTCCCTTTTAACAACCCAAAACATCAGCACATTATCAACAGTTTCTCATCCCAAATCCAAAACACAGTCTCACACTAGCTTCTGTGAAGAAAACCAGCCCTATCCTGGCTGAAACCAGGACACAGTGATAAGGTCTGGTACTACCTTACTGAACCATTGTATTTATTGCATTTGTTAAGTTAAAATCCAACACGCTAACACCACATTAATTAAATTAATCTGTTGAGAAAATTTGATTTTAAGGTAATCTATAAGCTGCTTTCTCTATACAGAACTCGCTTCTGACATCAGTAGCTGAAGATGGCTTTGAATGACTCTTGGCTGTAACTTTGCTATTGCAACTTTGGATATAAAAGTACAGTTCAGTAAACAGTAATGTCTTAACACGTTTACACTGAAAATTCCCTCAGTTACATTAACAATTCTACAGCCTTGACTAGCCTACAATATATGCTGTCTTAATTTTTTTTTCCTCGGGTAATTAAGACTGTGTAATACTATAGAGTCTCTTTTAGTCCTTTATATGTGAATTTCTGCTTGTTTAAGAGGGCTTCAAGACAATACGATTTAGATCTGAGTAGTCCTTTTTCAGTCAGAAATGTTTGAGAGAGTAATTATGATTGAAAACATGTGTTTTACAGCTGCAGCTGCTTCAGCTGGAGGAACAGCAAACAATCTCGCGGGAGCCACGAATGGTCTATTTCGGCCACTTGGTGCCCAGCCACAGCAACAGCAACAGCAAACAAATAGTAGCCTACAATCCAATTCATTTTATGGCAGTAACTCTTTGACCAATAACTCCCAGAGCAGTTCCCTTTTTTCACATGGTCCTGGCCAACCAGGAAGCACATCTCTTGGCTTTGGAAGTAGCAGCTCTTTAGGAGCAGCTATCGGCTCTGCACTTGGTGGATTTGGCTCATCAGGTAGGTTATTAATATAGTGAGGAAATTATGTGATATTTCTGTGTTAAGCAAAAAAAAATGTATCTGTATCCAGACATGTTATATACACATACATTTCTAAAAAGAATGCAAAAATAGGTTATTCAAGTTTAAAACAAATTATAGGGGGGAAAAAGGGTTTTTTAAATTCACTTGGGCTCTGTATACAAGATGCATTTTTGAAGAGTATCCTGTAGTCATAGATATCTCTAAAATATTTTTCCATATTGAGCACTGTACTCTGCCCCAGAAGTTTGTTACTGTTTTTAGTAAGCTTTTTTTTATTTTCAAGGAAGTCTTCATTCTGTGTTTAAAACAACTACTGATGACTCTTGAGGTATGCATTCTTTTGTTGTAATTTTCATGTCAGGAAAATTCCTAACTTTTAAAAAAATCAAATAGCGTATTACTTTCTAAATTTGATCTTATATTGAAGTGTTTGCTTCCATAACATCTTTATGGGATTTATAAAACGGAAAGATTTAATACCCAAGAATAGACCTTGTTAACTTCAGTTTGTTTAATCTCAGATAACAGTTAAGTATAAATAGTTCTATGCAAGTGTGGGGCCTTAAATTATTACAACAGATGTTCCTGAATATTATCATCCTGTTTGTATTTAAAAAAAAAATAGTATTGTTGCCATCACATTTCTGCTCTATAGCAGAAATTTCTTATTCTCAGTTTTTAAACATGCAAGGTAGGTTTTCCTGTATTTCAGATTCAGTATTAGTAAGGCAAGCGAAATACTTTTTCCTAAAGAATATTTCCTTTGGCTGTTAATCTCTAAGTTACAACACTGGATGATCATTATTATTAGTAGTAGTATTATAATACCAGTGGAGCATATTTATAATCTTACGTATCTTGCAGATGGGTAGAAATTGCAGAAAATTTATGTATTCTGATGGTATTATTTTCAAAGTTAAATGACCTAAGGGAAATAATTTTTTTTAAATTACATGTTGAAAGAAAGATAGCTTAATATATGGAAAAACAAAAGGAGAAACATGCCCTTCAGTGTTAAAACATACCTGTTATTTGGTAATTAAGTGGAGGTGAATAGTGACATCAAATACACAGCATACCAACACAGAGATTTTTCTTTTTTTTTTTCATAAAATAATCTGAAAAATTATTTACTTTAGCCAAATTAATGCTAGGAAATTCAGAATCCAGTTTTACACTGATCCTCTCTAATAACCGATTTTAAAGAGTTGGAGTAGGAGACTTTAAACATACTGTCTTTAATTAAAAAAAAAAAACCACAAACAACAAAAACTTAAAAGAAAATATAAAGGCTACTTAGTCATGTAGAGTTTCTTAATTTTCCATCATACTGCAGCAGGTAAATCTTACTTACAAAGTAATTGTGCTATCCAAGTGCTGTATTTTGGAATATAATTTGTCGTGAGCTACTTGGTAGGATTTCAGTGAATTCTTAGCAGCTGTGTTTTGCTCTAGGTACAGTTTCATTTCATTGATAGGTAGTGAGTGTAAGTATATCTGCATAATTAATACAGTGCACCCATTTTAGGTCTCTAGATAGAATAGTTTTAAGTCATGAACGTCTTTATCCAGCAAGGACAACTCCATAGAATACAAATATTAGTCATGTATCTACTTAAGAATCAGCATAGTTCTTTCTGGTACAGGAGATTAAGCCTTTTTCTTACAGCAAAGGTCAGTTCCAGAGCTTTGTCCAAAGCCTTCAGCATATGCTGAAATTTTGCAGCATTATCCTAGGTGATTTAATGAGCATGGTAGTTTCCACAGGGAAGAAGGAAGCCTGTGCTTTTGCAGTTTGAGAAGTGCTGATGAAAGGTGCTGTCTAAACCTGAAATATTTTTAGTAGTATCATTGGAATAAAAGTATATTGAAAGTGCCCAGCTGCCAAGTATAAATTGTAGTTGCTGTAGTAGCCACTTAAAAAAATGCTTCCTGATCATTTCTTTAAAGAGTTCCTGACCTGTATATATGTATATATGAATTGAATTACACAAATGAATACTTATACGAATGGTGTTAATGCATGTTTAGGCAAATTAAAAACAAGTTTATTTTTTTATTTGTCAAAGTTGCAGCTTCTTTATAACTCCCCTCAGTGTGTTGTAAAGATTGAAGTTTAGTTAAAATATAACTGTGAAGACTGACAGTTGGCAACACAGATCTTGCCCTTATGTTTTTAGTTGTTGCGGGGGGGGGGGGGGAATAGCTCTGCAAAATACGCAAAGATGAGCATGTTCTAGCTGTATGGCTGAACAATAAAGTGAAAAACAGGAAGAGGCGAGCATGCCATATATATGGCTGTATGTACTTTAGAGTCTCTGCTCTTTCATTATGAAGTTATTCATACTCCATTTTAAAGGTTTAGGTACATGATAAGTTACTGCAGCTTAACAAGTAACTAAGAATTAGATCAACGAGGGCAGCTTTGCAGCTGCCGGCTTCTGGCTTGTAACAAGTGTAATTGCATTAGCTTAGACAGTGGTGAAGAGGGGGAAGCTAATTCAAATTACCGTCTGGTTTTTGTGAGCTTTGCTTGTGTGTGTGAAAATGCAGCTCAGCTGGTTCACAGTAACTCGTTAGGCTGCAGTAATTTATCTGAGTAAGAAACCCTGAAAGACAGCTGAAGTTTGCTTAGCTTTTTTCATAGTTGGAACAATAACAATCCGTTGTGTAGCTTTGTATTAACATTCACATGGTTCACTAGCTGAGCCAGAACCTGTAGAGCTAGTCTCAAATCTTGAGATTTCTTTCAACTGTTGCCTTAATTTTCTCTTCTCATTTCTTATTCTCAATCTCCTTGCCTAGTTAGTCCAGTATCTTTTCTTTCTGGCTTCTTCTCTAGTTATGTCTTCCTTCCCAGTTTCCAGGCAACATTTACCTCCTGTTTCCCCTCACTCTCCCAAATATGGTTCTGTTTCTGCCTGTACTGTGTGATGTTCCTATCATCAGCTTACTATTCCAGTCTTTTTGCCCCACAGTCACATATACCTTCTACAGCCTACCTCTCCTCCAGATCTGCTTTCTTTCCATCCTCAGTCCCACTGGTTTTGAAAGTGCTTGCCGGTTTTCTTGCAGTCTCCTTTGTCTGACCTTTTTCTCTTCTTCATTGTGGTTTCTTCCCTCTCTCTCCCTCCACTCCCCCACCCCCTTTCTTTTTCCCTATTTCTTATGTTTGGCTTTTGTCTCCTCTGCATTTGAAATAGAAAACTTCCCCACTGCCTGATGGGCCTTGCGAACACAAAATGGGATCTTGGACAGCCGTTTCAGAGTCCATTTTTGGCATGGCACAGAGAAGCCTAGAAGTTCAATTGCAGGGAAAACCTTTATCAGCCATCTCAGATGTGCCGTATATGGACAGGAGTTTAAGTTTTCAGCTATGAGTCTGTAACAGATCTGTGCTGAACTTGTATGAACTGTGCTTTTGCTAAGATTTTTAGCTCAATCAAAGAGAGCATGAAAATAAAGGTTTCCTGTTGCTAGCACATTGGTCTGACTACATGAAAGCATTGAATTCTCAAATAATAGGTACCTGGATTAATTTGCTAAGGATAAAGCATCTTTCCTTGCCTGATTTTCTGAAATGGCAGTGTTTGAGTAGAACGTTGAAAAATTTTGTCCAAGCAGGTACCTGCCATGAAAAATATTAACCAAGTTACTAATCTTAGGAGAAAAAAAAAAACCCCTATTGTCTTAAAATGAGAAGTATCAGGTGACCTTTTATATTGGGCCATGCTGCCAGCTTTAGTAGGAAGGTACCTGACAAGGGTAAAGATTATGGAAGTATAAATTCTGGCCTTTTCTGTTTTAATTTGAAGTTGAAATCAATTTTCCAAATTCAGCTTAAGAACCATCTTTGTTATCAAAATATCCATAATTTGGGGTTTGTTCATAAGTATAATAATGTTCCAGTGTTTAAAATAGGCACTCTAGTTTAATATTTCACTAGTATGCAACAGATACTAGAATTTAACACTTCTAAAAACTTTTTTATTGTTCTCCTAATTTATTCTAGACTGTTCATCGCCATGCAGAATGATGCTGTGCAGGATAATGAGTCCTTCACTAATAGACTGTTATCCAAAGCTTCTAGTCTAATTTGATTTTCAGAAATACTGGTAGCAGTAAAATTACATTTTTAATTTTCCGATCTCTGTTCTGCTCCTCTTCTTCTTTGCCTAATCCTTCTTTATATCTTTTCAAAACACTTCTTTGAGAACCATAATTCGCATAGGGAGTTTTAAGTAGTCATTTTTTTTCCTACAGGTGAGGGGCTCACAAACAAGAGGAAGTTCAGAAACAGCTGAACAGCAACGCAGATTATTTTCTGAACCCTTAACAACAGTCAATTAATTGTCTCTAGCCTTTTTCCTGAAATTGAGTGTCACTGTCTGACTAATAATTTATGGTGAAAAAAAATATGTCAAAGAGTTTAGTGGAAATAATTTGAAAATCATTTATTCTGTAAAGTGGCAGTGTAATGTAATCTCATAAATTCCATATTTGTCCCAAAGCCTGAAGCCAGGCGGTTAAAACAGAGTACTGCAATATTACTGTCAGAAGTCTAGAATGAAATGTTGAAAGACATGGGCATTGCTGAAATTACTTACCAGTGGTATGTTTATACCCGATTAGATTTTCTTAAAAGCATGTGTGGTTATCACAGTAATTGTCTTTGTCATAACGATTGCTGTAATTATTGTGATCACATCTGTTATTGCCCAGCTGTAGTTGGGGCTAGGTTTTATTCAGTTGACACTGTGTAATTAGGGTCTTTTTATTTCTTCTTCAGTTGGCAGTTCTGCAAGTAGTAGTGCCACAAGGAGAGATTCTCTATCTACTAGCTCTGACTTGTACAAAAGATCTAGTAGCAGCCTAGCACCCATAGGGCAGCCATTTTACAATAGTCTGGGATTTTCCTCCTCTCCAAGTCCAATAGGCATGCCTCTGCCAAGCCAAACGCCAGGACATTCACTTACGCCACCGCCATCACTTTCATCACATGGATCCTCATCCAGTTTGCATTTAGGTAAAAAAAAAAAAAAAAAAAAAACCAAAAACACCAAAAAAACACTTTGTTTGTATGTGTGTATGTATTTCTATGTGTAAAATATATGTTGCATAAAAGATGTCACATTACCTTTGCTGTTAAACAGTTTTGTAGTGAAGAGGGGCCATTCCTGAAAAGTGGAGGGCACTCAGCTTTTTGCAGTATCAGGCCAACAACTGATTTTTCCTCCCTTGCAGAAGCCCGATAGAGAGCCCAGTAAGACTTATTGGTCCTTTTTGTATTATGTTTCTATAGTATGACAAGCAAAGGTGCATTATTTTTGTTTCTACTTCAGTGTATTGCCATTTTAAGATGATACTGTGTGTAACAGTGAAATGACTTTCACTACTGCCCCTTACCATGATAAAGTAGAAAAGTGAGCAAAGCTATCAATGTAAAATGTATTGAAAGGTGATTTTTTTGAATCAGTGAGCCTACTACCTTATGGCCCGGATGCTTTGCCAGTAAGACAATAGTTTATCACCAGGCTGGTGGAAAAAAAGAAAATGCATTTGTGAAAGAGGTAGCAAAGGCTTTGTCAGTAGTGGCTCTCTGTTATCAGATGTATTTTTTTAAGGAATGATGATGGTAATCTTTTTGAAATTTTGAGCTAGTTACATGACATGGGAGCTCAACTGTTCTTTAAAAAAAGTAAAAATCTAAAAGCCCACCACAGCCTACAGTGTATTTAGAAGACAATACCTCTAACCTGAGGTTACTTGATAAACTTTGCCTTTTTTTGCTGTAAGTGTTTGTGGTCATCTAATTTGGATGCTAAAAATCATACAATGAAACTGGATGTCATTTCACGATTGAGTTGCCTTTTGTGCCAGTAACTATTTAATGCACAGTTGTGTGCATGTAATAGGCAACCTAATTCCCTGTACTTCTGTTAGTGCAACTAAAACAGGAAAAAATGTACAAGTGCCTACTAAAATATACTTCCAAGTGAGAAATGTGCGAGTGATTTGTGTAACAAGGTTAAAAGTAATTTAAATATATTACATTTACAGTTCAGTATCCCTTTCATGGTTAAGTGCTGAATACCCGAAGTAAAACTGGGCAAGGGGATGTTTCAGCACGTTTTGTTTTTTTTTTACTTACCTTTTTTCCTTTTTCAGGTCTACAAAGTGCACCTTTGGGCTGAGACCAAGCATGGAAAGTTTCAGCCCAAATGGAGGCTTTTGAGAAAGTTCTGAACATCTGACAATGGGGTTATCATGGAAATCTTTTTCTTTCTTTCTTTTCAAAGTACTTTCACGATAGTTTTCATATTACTGAAAACTATACTTAAACCAAATTCTGGAAGGCATTATCTAAAATTCAGAACGCTTAGTTTTGTGTTGTTTCACATTTGATAAATGTTAAATAAAAGACTTTTTTCAGTTCTGAGAAAATAGCTGCACTCAGTATGGAGGATTATGTCTGTCAGCAGAAATTGTTAAATGCTGATTTTAATCCATTTCGGACTGTTTGGCAGTGTGAACTACGCATAACTGTTAAAATCATGTACTAGATCAGTGTGTAAAGGCCAGAATGTACAGTTGTACTCTGAAAATTGACACAGCCTTGTTGGCTTCCATGTGTACTGCCTCTTCATCTTCCAAATGAAGTGGACCTTGATTACGGGTAAACTTTTTGCTACCTTACCGAATCAATCGGGAATTTGGAAATTGAGGTCTTCTGGATTTTTTCTTTCACAAAAATGCAGTAATTTTTTTTAGCACTTCCTGCGCTCTGCCCTGTGTCCCATCTTTGCGCAGTTACATCCAAGGTGCACCATCGCAAAAAGTTGAAGACTATTTCTGCAGTTAATTGTCTGTCCTGTTAAATTTATTCTGGTGTGTTCATCAACCATTCTTGGAAGCATTTGTTTTGTTCTTACATATAAAAAATAAAAATAAGGCGGCAAAGCTTTCTCACCAAATGAGAAGTTATACCTGAAATCAAACAGGGAGTATATTTTAAGAAGGGTATGATTATCACGTAGTCACTTTTCAGAGTAGAACAACATTGTAAGTTCATGTGTGCATGCAGTTTCCGCTGGTGTTCTGATAATGCCTGTCAAATGCAGCTCTCCCTCCACCTTCAAAACTTGTCCTGCCTGCTTATATCAACAGGTTCAGCTAAGTTTTAACTCCTGTTTTAAAATGGGCATTAAACTCGGTTGCTCCTGTTTCAGCCACCAGAATACTTGAGCACAATACTGGGAAAGGGTGCATGGTTTTATAACCCCTTTGTCAGACGCTGCTGCAATTTGTAGCTTAAAAGACCAATTTCCCTTTTACAAAAAAATCATGATATTTTACTATTTTTTATCTCTTCTCACTAACTCTTATCCAACATCCTAAAATAGGAATGTGGTAATAACTTTGTTTTAGTGTCAGTTTTGCTGTATTTGAAGGAATTTGTCAGTTGTCTGTAACTGCTGCTTTACTGTAATCAGTTGGAGCAGTAAGGTCATGAATTTGAACTACCCTTTCACTCCCAGGGACAAAAAACTGCAAGAGGAATTATTTTTCCTATGTTATTAAAAAATCCTTTTAGATTGGTAGTGCTTACTCTGTTTGATGGTACGTTGCAGCATCGTAAGGTTGGGTGTAGACTAGGATTTTTTTGGAGGTAATTGTTGTCTGTCCATTGCAAGCCAAGCTTGTTAGTAGTTTAGATTGATGTTGTTTCATCTTCAGAAGTGGTCGTTCTGGGTAGGAGTAAAGGTCCCTTGGCAAGATAGTATGGGGAACTTTGCGTTGTTTTGGCTATGTACCTACTTTGTAGGGCTTTGGTAAACCAGGCATAATAAGCACTTGCATTGATTCACAAAATATACATACGTGTATATATGCATAATGTGTACATATATATGTGTAATTCTATTTCCCATATGAAGATGAAATTTTTATCTGAGTATGAGATGAAACTACATTTTTACAGATGAACAAATACTTTGTAGAAATCAAGTTTAAAGTGTTATATATACTCATACATATTTTACTAGAAAATAATATTACCGACATTTAAACAGCAGTTACTGTGCAGTGAATGTTTTATGTCTTGGTTAGAAATGATTGTAGAAATACAGAAATGATTGAAGAAAGACTTTGGTAATAAGTACTAACAGACTAATGCTGTCAAAATAAATGTGCCTAAATCTAGTTTGTAATATTTTTTTCATTTTCTCCTTTACATTAAATATGCTATTCATGTTAAGGAGTTAGTAATTTAACATGCTTTGTGTTCTTGAAGCTTAGTAAGGCTCTGTTTTACATGGTCTTTATCCCCTTTATACCTCTGTGCCTCTTCCCTATCGACTAGCCGCAGGGATTTAGGTTCAATTAAACTGTAAACCAACTTAATATTATTCATTGCATCAGAGATCTTTTGTTTTATGAGATCAGATGTGATAGCTAAGTGATTATCTATAGGATGAACTGCACACTTTATTCCCCAGTGGCTTGTAATTGTGTGGCTATACTGCTGCCTGAAAAAAGTCTTTTAAAATTTCAGTGTTTGCTGAGGTGTTTAGACTAGGTGCTTTTTTCAGTAGGGTATGTTCCCCAAATAATTTGTAAAACCTAGGCTGTTACCTTTCTAGTTTAGAATCAGAATCTGTAAAACAAGTGTCCTGAGTTCTAGGAGAACATGGGGATGCAGTAGGCTAATCAGGAGGATTTGGGTAACTAGAATTCAGATTTCAGTTTTCCATTTCTAAGCTATTCATGCTCAGAGTTTTCAAGAAGGGGACAGGTATCCTTAATGTCCACACTAATGCTTTGGTGGTCTTGGACTGAGAAAGTAATGAGGACAATATTTAAGAAATAGTCCATTGTATAGAAGAGTATATCTGCATATAATAAGTACCTATGACAATATGCTTTTATTGGGGGGGGGTTACTATTTTTCAGATCTGCACAGTTGCCACTGAGCTATAACACTGCTGCTGTAATAAAAGACTACACCAGAAGAAAAGCTAATTACCTATTAAATTACTGTTTTTTAGAATAGATCCAGGGTTTTTACAAGGTGAAGCTTTTTGTGTGCTTTTAAGTATGACAGGTTCTTCTAGGCACAATGGATACAATTTCAGCCTTCCTGTATTACGGTCCTGCTTAATGTGATCATCTTACGTGGTTTCTCAGGCTAGACAGGAGTCTCCCAGTTGCAGCATAGTCATCTTAGAAGTCTTAAAAGGGATGGTTCCCAAATTAGACTGAAGAAAGGCTTGATAGTCCTGAGTGTGAAATGTATTGTATACATGCAGTTCTACTACACATATATAGCATATTTGTTAAAAGCTAACAAGTTTCTTAATTTCTGTTTTAATTGCTGGATAAATTGTCACATTTAATTTATACTTACATGAAGGCTCAGGTAAAAAAAAAAAAAAGCTAAACAGTTTCCCATTCACACGTGCAATTCCATGACTGTATGCTAATTAGAGCCATGCATTTTGTGAGCATCTAATCAAAACTACCCAATTAGTTTCTGGCACAGAATTGAGCATGTGATCAGTGGAGCAATAGAGAGGCTACAACAGGAAAGTAGCCTAGAAGACTTCCTTTTAAACGGGCTTTGCTGCCCTCTCGTGGCATGTAGTGTTCTTTATACAGCATTTATAGGGAAGCTAGGATTTCATTCATATGCTTAAATAATCTAGATGAGAAATATCATGATTTCTGGTGCATAACTTTTTGTCCTTTAGAAGACTGTTCCTAGAAGATAAATGACTGTAGAGCATCACTCTGCATCCTGCTTCACCTGCAGAACGTTGGGTTTCTTTTTTCTTTTTATCTGTTAGTATCATGTCACTGTCGGCTGTTTTCTGGAAATAGTGATTGTCAATGGAAACTAAAAATGATAGTTTTAAAAAAATTATTTTTATAGCTGTAAAGAATTAAGAGGCTTTAATTTATAAGAAAACCTAGTGGGTTTTAAAAGGTGTTGTGGGGCATAAAGTATTTACTGATTCTTGCCACTGAATTTTGAAAACTAATTATAAAATAAATACTAATTGTTTCTATTTTAGGGCATAATCCTATACAGTGCAATAAACGTGATGCTTGATATGTCTTACAGAGCACTAATATCTTAGATTCTGGTATTGCAAATTGACCTTTCAAAAAAGATACTTTACATTAGTACATTACCAGCCCACTGTAACACTGTTGTTGCCTGGCCTTATAAATACTTGGAACCAAAGGAAGGCTTGGCTGGGGCACTGTCAGCTGACTTCTTACTTTTTTAATTAATTTTATAATAGAGCACCATTCAAACAGCACATACTGCAATTTGTTTTAAATTCAAATGTAGATATTTCTTCTGTTGACTTTGAAAGGGCTTTCACACAGTAAGTGTCACTTTCTAGATAA
>NW_010539768.1:42891-66464 GCF_000687285.1 Phaethon lepturus
GGGAAACTGAAAAAATTTTCCAAGTCATGCTTGATAATTTTAGGTTGAGTGGGGTTTTTTAAGTAGTAGAGTTGAGGTTTCTAGATGGGAGTTGTCTTTGAATATTTCTGCTTCTAGTGCAGTAGCAGTATCCCTTTTAAAATCATACTGTAGTTGGGAAAGGTGCTTTGTTTGCATGCTTATCATCATTGCTGCCTGTTGTAAAGTGGAGGGGAGAGAGATCTGCTGGAGGAGTTCAGAGTGACAATCAGTAAATCTGATTAGAGAGCAGTATGTGAAGAGAGATTCACAGGACTGTGAGATGATGATAGCTGCAGGTGGAATCACTAGCAAAAAGGAATAGAACCTAAACATAGGCTGGCAATTCAGTTCTTAAGAAGTAAGGAAAGAAAGTGTAATGAGAGTGATGAATGTGTTCGCAGCAAGAAAAGGACTTCATGTTTCTACAAGGAACTTCAGTTTGTCATATCTTTGGTTGTTTCAGAATTAAGTAGAGCATTCTTAGTTACTTGGTTTGAAATTTGACATATTTAGTGCTTACAAGAGGTACCAGATTGAAAACCTGGGATGCTGAAGTCATCAAATATCCTGCAGAACATGTACAATATGACAAGAGGCACCATGTGTGTCTCCCCAAAAATGCCCTTTCACACTGTAAGTTGGAAAGGTACTTCAGTAGGGACTGAAGGGTAGTTCAGATTTCATGGTCTATTTTGAAACAATTGGCTAACTTCAAGACTACTAACAAGGGTATAAGTCAGTATTACTTGTGAAGTGGAAATCTGCCAACTAAGCTAAGGCCCACCCAGTTCTAAAGTTTTTGTAAGTCTGAGTGGGTGCTCACTTTACCTGCTTCATTATATTCTTCTAATGACATTTCTTTTCCTGGTGCCCTTCACATAAAATAAAAATGGGGAGGAGAACGGTTTTATTCATTGGAAGATAAAGCTATCTAACTCTTCCAACTGTAATGAGGTAAATATAAATAACAAGACAAAGCTGCTGTTTTCTTTGGCTCCAGGGTGTATCCGTAGTTCAAGTACACATACTGTTTTGCTGTTGCTTATTTTCCTTATAGCTTTTACTGACAGAACTGCTTCCTTGTAGGAGGACTGACAAATGGTAGTGGTCGCTATATTTCTGCAGCACCTGGAGCCGAAGCAAAGTATCGCAGTGCAGCAAGTACCTCCAGTCTTTTTAGCTCCACCAGTCAGCTCTTCCCTCCTTCACGCCTTCGTTACAGTAGGTCTGATATTATGCCTTCTGGACGTAGTAGATTGCTGGAAGATTTCAGAAACAATCGTTTCCCTAATCTTCAACTAAGAGACCTTGTTGGACATATTGTTGAATTTTCCCAAGACCAGCATGGTTCTAGGTAATTATTATAGTAAAGTTAATAACTTAATAATGTTTTACTGCTTTGATACTGTTACATTAACATCAAACATTTGAACGAGCTGCTAGTCATCTTAGTACAAAGCATGCCATTAATTGGAGCTCATGCTCTTACACTGACCTTTTTCTTCTCGAGGAAATTTCATTATAAAAGTAGTATAAATTTAGCTGCTTGTAGAAGTTCTCAGTGTAGAAATAGCCTCATAACTGGACTTGTAAACTCTAGTGTTTAGGTATCAAAAAAGCGTTGATTAAGAAAACAAAATATCTGGCATCTGGAATGTAAAACCATTTTTTCACCAATACATCATCAGGTACTTAGTTATTGTTATTCTTTTCATCTTTAATCCTTTTCAAATGAAAGTCTTTAAGTATCGTTTTACTAAAACGTATCCTTTTATATGCAAAGTCACTACTTTCATTTTAATAAGTTTTATAAATGTTGAATACTTTGTTTAGAATTTTGAGGTGTCTCATTGAAACAGCATCTGAGAGGTTTTCCTGTTGATTGTGTAAAGCATAATGTACCTTTTTTTGCACTTAGATTTATACAGCAAAAGCTGGAGCGAGCCACTCCAGCTGAGCGCCAGATGGTATTTAATGAGATCCTGCAAGCAGCATATCAATTGATGACTGATGTGTTTGGAAACTATGTAATACAGAAGTTCTTTGAGGTAAGCATAACACTAAGTGTATGAAAAGAAATGTGAATGAAATGCTGTAAAATCTGATTAAATTTAACCCTTTTTTTTTCTTAACATCATAGCAGAATTTTACTGGACTTTTACCACAGAACCCAAGTGTATAACACTGCACACGTGTTTTCTGCTCTCCATCCCCTGCTTTCTTCGTAACAGGCACTGTTTCTCTTTACACTGGTGGTGCATACGTTGGTGAACATTGGTGAATGTACAGGGCTGCACACTCAGGCTTTGCAAGCCTTTTAGTCCACTTCACAGAGACTTTCAGCAGATGATGGGGAGCGTAAAGATTTGAAGGATACATTTTACTGGTTACGGCATCTTAGTAAAGAGTGGGTCTGGAAAATGCTCTTGCACCCAAATAAATAGCTGTGTGAACTTCATCCAGTGCTGTATATGAAGAAACTCACATAAAATGTATTGAAGCAGATGAATTTTGAGGAAGGGATGTCATAAGATACATCTGATATTACTAAAAGTAGTATTTAAAATAGCTTTGTTTTTTTGTTAAAAACTGGGGGCGGGGGGGGAAGCCTTGTCAAAGAGTTACAAGGTTTGAGTTACAGAGAGAAGAAAAAGCAATACCTGTGTCCTGGGAAAAGTTACATGTAGGAAAGGCATCCAGCATAGTGTAGTTTAAATTAAGGACCATATCAAAGTATGTGGGTGGATAGAGGTGAAGTTGCAAAATGTCCAATAAGAAATAAGACGGTTGCTGTAAACAGGAATAGTTTTTAGTGAGTCATCTATTAATCCATGTGCTTGTGGTTTTTTTACTTGACTTTTTTTTTTTTTTTTACAAATCAAAGCATCTTCTGAAAAGCATGGCTGGCATATGGTATGTAAGATCTTGGTCTTACTGAAGGGTCATCAATGGCTGTTTTGCTTCATAATGTTAGATTGGATGGATACCTAAATAATCATTGTCAGTTGAGTGTTTTCATCTTAATTTTGCAGAATAGTGCACTAGGCCTTAGGTGTAGTAAGGGACTTTGTTATTTAAGTAGGAAGGCGAAGTTGTTTGAGTTTTCTTCAGAGTCTTAGGTGACGACAGGTGTGGGGTTTGACAGTTCTCAGCAGTGCTGCATGAATATTGCTGGTGCCACCTAGCTAATTGTCCAGGTAATCACTTCTGTGTGGTCTCTTGTACTGTGCCAACTCGGGAGCTTATGTGGGGATCTGTGAACAGGGTTATGTGTATTATTATGAAGCTTGACTGCCTTCTCTGCTGAACATGGAGCAGCACAGGAGGTTGTAGTAGCACCGTGGAGGGAATAATATGGGCAAGAATTAGCTGCTGCTGAAAAATGTTGGTTGAATTACACTGTAATACAGCCAGTGTACAAAATAATTTTGATTTTGCTCTACAAAGCCTGAGTATTTCTAGATTTCCCAAAGTGCCCATGGTAAGAATGATACTTCAAGCCGCATGAAGTTACTAAGAAGCTACTTCAGGGGTTGAAATCTTTTCCCCTGCCCCCTACTGTTACAGCTTGCTTACTGTGTATAAGATGTAAGATACACTGACCCATACAAATTTGAGATATCTGAGAAAATCTGATTTGAATTAATGTGTTACAGTAATCTGTAATTAATTTGCCTGGTATAATTTGTCTAAATAAGTGGGTTATTGCACTTAAATATTCCTAGAGTCAAGTATAAACTACTTCGATCTCTTCTGTTGTCTTTCAAGGTCATGCATTTGGTAGCAGGTATGTGACTGGAATATGGAATATTACAAAATGTTGCGTTTAGAATATGAAAGCTTCTGGTAAACATAGTCACCAAAAATAAAAAGGGAAAAATCATTCAAGGCACACAGTAAACCTGTAATACATCGTGAAAGTACTTACTCTGACATGTAGATTCCAGCATGCTGCAATATGTCTTCATTTGTTAACAGCAGATTTATTTTCTTTTAGTTTGGAAGCCTGGATCAAAAGTTAGCCCTAGCAACACGCATACGTGGTCATGTTCTGCCGTTAGCCCTACAGATGTATGGCTGTCGTGTTATTCAGAAAGCACTTGAGTCAATCTCACCTGACCAGCAGGTAATTGTAAGTTAGAGCCATACTTTTTTAAAATTTTATTACTTTTTATTGCATCCATCTTTTTACTTGTTCAAATTGTTAATCATTCCTTTCATTATGAAATGCCCTAGAGAGTAAAATAGTTGTTTAAATTAAATTGCTGAGGTACACAAGTAAACCACCAGTGAACATGAAGATTGGACAGTTAGGATGAAATGGAATATTCCTTTGTGGGGGGGAGGGCAGGGAGGAAAAAAAATTCATTGTAAAGACATGAATAATCTTTTTTTTTTACAGAATGAAATGGTGAAAGAGTTGGATGGCCATGTTCTGAAATGTGTGAAGGACCAAAATGGAAACCATGTTGTACAAAAATGTATCGAGTGTGTTCAACCCCAGTCACTCCAGTTCATCATTGATGCATTCAAAGGACAGGTAGCGTCAGCAGTTCATTTCCTCTTCTGTAGGCTTGCTTTGGTTTGCAGATCTTTTCCCATTATTTGCATATACAAGATTATGTTTGACACTTTGCAGTCAGCTTGCTTTTAAGTAGGATAAAAAAGGGATGGCAAAATGGAAAAGCTGTTGAAGAGACAGTTAACGTGCTGTAAAAAGATGAATCTGTTGGAAGTGAGGCTCTAGAAGGACCTGTTTGGATGTATTATAAGTGGAGGTATTTGGCTTAAGGCTAGGCTTTCTGTTTGAGTTTTGTGATAATGCCATTTCAAATTTCCTTTATAACTGTTAACATTGCCATTTTTGACCTGATAATAAAGTATTTGCTCTTATCTTAGCATGAATTTTTCATTGAAATTTCCATTTTCTTCTTCTGTTGTTTATGTTGCAAGTCTGTCTTTCAGTGTTTCCCAGTTGAAGTCCATCATTAAGGAAATACTTTGAAGAAATACACTAATCTGTTCCCTACATATGGGCTAGTGTTAAGTGAAGGGGGGGTGTATTTGTTTGTTTCAGGTTGGGGGGTTTGTTTTGTTTCAAAAAAAGTTATAAGATAGATATTGTGCTGCAGGCTAGAGAATATGCTGCAGCTAAATAAGATTCTAATACTCTGAGACAAACATGTACTTTTATAGTCTCAAAGAATTGTAAAAGTCTTACTAACTTGGCTGTGTTACTACATTTTACTTTAATAGATGGCCAAATGTATTTCTTAACAAGATCTACAATATCCTTCTCTCACATTTTACACAACAGCAATACTTAAATTATTGTTGTACATAGTGGTAAATGGCATACCAAGGTTTCTAGGGTCGGGTCTTTTTGCATCAAAAAGTGTGTATGGGGTAGATGAGATGCAGTTTCTAAACTGTCAAGAGGGCCTCTTGACTAAAATGTGACTGTTTATTTACTGGACATCCATCCTCAGCTCCAAGTAATAATATATAATAGTAGCTAATCTGAAGTGGCAAATGAAAAATACCACACTTTAGTTGTCATGTAACAGTACGTATCTTTTTCACCTGCCTGCATTATTTGGATCTATGTCTAATCAGACAAGATTCTGTGTTCAGTTCCGGCCAACACTGACTCTTACATCTTCTGAAACACAAACAGGGCTTCTTGAGAAGAAAGCAAAAGGAATAGGCATGATTTTGACTGTATGTTTTGAATACTTATTTACAAACTTTATATCTGTAACAGCGAGCCTGTTGTATATGCTGGAATGTGAAATTAGTGAAAATCAGCCACAGTAATTGAACTTTTTTAATATAAAATTCAAAAATCTAATATAAATTTCAAAATCTTAAAATTTGAAAATTAAGTACAAATTTAAAAGGACAGCTTGAAAGGTGAACAGTGCTTAAGTAAGGGTCATGCTTCCAGGCTTTCTTTTGCAGCTACGTAGGCTAGAAACATTGTAATGAAAACTTGGGTTCTTAGTTGTACGATTACTGGAGTCCTTGACACACAAAAACCTGCATTTTCATCTTTTCCTGATAGTAATATTACTGTAGCTGTAAACTTCAGTTGGTTTAACTTCAGTTTGCAATCCTGTTTTAAGGTGTTTGTACTTTCAACTCATCCATATGGTTGTAGAGTAATTCAGCGTATACTGGAACACTGTACTGCTGAGCAGACTTTGCCAATCTTAGAAGAACTGCATCAACATACAGAGCAGCTAGTGCAGGTTAGTGCGTGTATTCATTTTTGAATGAATTTTAGAGCTCTTTTTTGTTTTAATAATGTATTCCTATTTCTTAGTTTAAGAAATAGTTTAAATGCATTTGCCTCTTTTTAGTTTTGTAGACATTGATTTTTTGTTTTTCTTTCCTTCCATAGTTTTAATGAAAATGAATTTGGAAGTTGGGAGGCAAAGAAGATATAAAAAGCCTTTTTCTTACACTTTTGACTGTAGCTTCGAATATACATTGTAAATGCACAGAATAAGTACATTTTTTATTGAAAAGATGGCCTTTTTGTAGTTTATCTTGATTCACTCAGGTGTCCTTCAGATAACTTCTAATAATGTCTAACCACAAATACATTGTCAAAAATATACGCGTTGCATATTCTTATACGAAAAGGGCACCTTTCCTAAAAGAAGGCAAGAGACCTTATGCAATGTGATTTTCTGTCTTGGTCTCAGACGGTCAAATTGAGGGCTATAGATGGCTTTGAAATTGAATCAGTTTAAAATACTGGAAGGGACTCGGTGTTCCATAGGAATTTCCACACATAAAAAGACAAGAATTGCCTTTTGCTACATAATTCACAGTCTACTTTATTTCTCAGTGGTTTCTTGTATATACACGTCTCTAGTTATGTGGAACCAAAGTTCAGGCAGGTATTACGGCTGTTAAGGAATGATAATCTTAATTTTGAGGACCTCTTTCTTTAAGAGGATAAAAGGTACTCTAGAAAAATGCTGTTTCTAGAGATTATTTACATTTTGCATGTAAATTTTGCGGTCCATTAAGGAATTCTTGATGCAATAATTGTTGCATCACTTTGTTTCTATAACGTTGACACTACTGTATTTTTCCTTCTATCTGTGCATATAGTAATTTGAAAGTTTATACAAATATACAAAAGCTGTATGGATTACTTAGTATGAACACAAAAGAAAATTGAAGTCATCTTATTTTCAGGATCAATATGGAAATTACGTTATTCAACATGTACTGGAGCATGGTCGTCCTGAAGACAAGAGTAAAATAGTTTCAGAAATAAGAGGAAAAGTTCTAGCTCTGAGTCAGCACAAATTTGCCAGGTATTGCACAGCCTTCGTATATTAAAGCTTCACTAACTTTTAAAAGTTGTAGTATTTTATTTATTTATTTTGTTACAAAAAGGGTATGATATAGGGTTTTTTTCTGTTTAACTTGCATCCTGAAATTCCATGTTTTTATAGAGATGAATGGTAGTGGTATTTTTATACTAGATTTGGGGAATGGAAAGGGGAAATGCTGTTCTGTAGCAAAACAAAGATTCCACAGGTTTATGGGATGGTTTTTGTTCACCTTGTACAAAGAAATGGGTTCTCAGCCTCCATGTAAGGATCCCTAGAGCCAGGTGAAAAGCTCTCCTAGAGCTTGCTTGATATGCTGCTACCACTGATAGTCTGGGACTTCTGTCTATCAGTCCAGACAAACAATTTACAAGTATAAAAAGGATAGCTTTAAAAAGTGATGGTTCAGCCTGACAAGGCTTTTATGCATTAGGAAGTCTCAAAGACCATTGCAGGAGTCCTGAACTACTCTAAAAATTAGAACCTAAAACTCATCCTTCAGTGCTTTTTGCTGAAATACAGATTATGTTCTTTTTGCTGAGGAAAACACACCTCAGAATTCATCCTGGATGATACCTACTGTAGGTCCAGTGGAAAACCTCTCCGACAAGATAATAAGTATCAGAAAATTACTTTTTTTACATGAATTGGAGTGTATAATCCTTTAACTTCCTCATTCATTACAGACTAAAGATTTGTAAATCAGGACTTGATGCATTTACAGTGCGCTCTTTAGCAGCATTAAGACACTTGAACTGTTCATATAAATTTAAAATTGCTACTTAAAAGAATATTACATCTTAAGTCACTGGATGCATTTGTCTTATTTTTCAGCAATGTGGTAGAAAAATGTGTAACTCATGCTTCTCGTGCTGAAAGAGCTTTACTTATTGATGAGGTCTGTTGCCAGAATGATGGTCCTCACAGTGCCTTATACACCATGATGAAGGACCAGTATGCCAACTATGTTGTTCAGAAGATGATTGATATGGCTGAACCCGCTCAGCGGAAGATAATAATGCACAAGGTATATTTGTATGTAGTTTTATTGGTTCAGAAAATATTATCTATACTAATTTTTTCTGCTATAATACCTTTCCCTGTAGATGTAAAACTCACTAGTTCTGTCATCTAGAACTTGATGTATAAACATTAAGTTCAGTAGATCTTGATAAAACAGAATATATTCAGGTCTGAGCACTGAGCTAAAAATGTAAATCTACATAAAAGTTTCAAAAGTTGGATTTCATATCCTCTCTTTGTGACAGCTTTTCTGTTAAAATACTTCTAATACTAAAACATATCTGTCATCTTTATTGATATAACAGAAGAAATACAAGTTTCTCTTTTTATTTGCTAGTGTCTGGTATAAATCCATTCTGCAGCTCCCCCAAAAGAGATTCCCACACTTCCTCACACACGGGCACATTTTCTACTTCAGAAAATTCAAACGTGGACAAAAGTGCTGTTGCCATAGTTGCCCTAGGTTATTTAACAGAGGGCCCAGTATATTCCTGCAGGAGCTCTGCTTCCCCCAGTCACCATCAGGGCACTCCCACAAAAGGGCTGCCTCCCTTTTCCTGTGACAGGTATGTCAGTTGTTTGGTGAGTCAAAATCACCAATTCTTCATCTTTCCAGAAACTTTACTGACATTTTTTTACATAATATTTTGAAAGTGTAGGAACCTCTACTTAAAATTTTTGAGGGGAACAAAGAAATAACGGGTTTCTTCCCACAGATTCGACCCCACATCACAACTCTGCGTAAATATACCTATGGCAAACACATTCTGGCCAAGTTGGAAAAGTATTACCTGAAGAACAGTGCTGATCTGGGGCCAATTGGTGGACCACCAAATGGGATGCTGTAAAAGACAAAAAGAAATGGAAAAAAATTTGAATTGTGAATGATCAAAACATACAACTTAACTATAAATGTTCTGTTTTTTTTAAAATCTATTTATTGACTTTGTTCATCCATTTGTAAAATTTTTATTCTTGTGTATATTTTTGGGGAGTGAAATATAAAAAAAAAAAAAAAAAAAAAAAAAAAGGAAAAAAAAAAAAGAAAAATATCTCCAGCCCTGATCAGGAGACCTATCAGATTGGATGGCTGGCAAAGCACAGAATGCCTGTATATGATGTAATTGTATCAAAATAGCTGTCACATATTTTGTAAATTTTTACCTTGTAAAGTCACTGAAATAGTTTTTAAAGGGAAAAAGTACAGTATTCTTTTAATACACTGGCTTGCAATCTGGTAGGTCTACCCAGCATCATAGCACAACAGGTTTATAGAGTTGTATATAGAATTAATCCTTATTTTTCCCTTTTGTGTGAAGTCTTTTATATACCAGATTAAAATCAATCAGCTGCATAAACATTATTTAACATGTTGAAAAGTTAAGTTGTATTTTGGTGGTTCACAACATACTATCCAAATAATAAACAGGGCACAGCAAATTAAAGGAAGGAATAACAAAACAATGGAAACTTTAAAAGACTAGCTTTCACCACTTGCTGTGGATACAGTCTCTTTAAAATGGTGCCCTAAGGTTTTCTCTAGTGATGTATTAAAAATAAAAATCTTGTATATACTTATATATTTAATTGTTGTACAAGGTAGAAGGATTAAAATGATGGTGGTACTTCCACTCAGTACACTGTTGGAAAAGGAGCGAACCCTGTATTAACTTTACAGTCAGTTTTACAACGCAGGAAGAGTAGAGATTTGTATTTTTTTATTTTGCATATAGAATTGTAAGGATTTGCAAGTGTTGAGCATTTATTTTGCTTTCTCACTGTAGATGCAAAAAATAGGTATTGATGAAGAGAAAAGGGGCCACTGAAAAGTAAACTTGATAGCTCAACATTTAAGCATGATTGATTAAATATTCAGATAGCTTTTTGCTTCCTATAAATATATGCATTGTATACGTGTAGCTAATAGGTGTAAGTTTACAGTTTGAAAACAAATCTCTTGTTTCGATGTTTATTACAAGCCTTGCTAATTTGGTAGTGATGCTTACCTTGGTTGTACAGATGTACATTTGTAAACCTTCATGCTGTAAATGTAATTTGTTTTACCCCTTTTTGGGACAAAAATTTGCATTTTAGTGTATATTCATATCCCCGTTCCCTTTTCTCCCCCGGCATATAGTGTTGTATAATGTAAATTTATTTCAGCAAATCAAGAGTGATTTTTTTAAATTCTATCTTTATATGGTTTCAGAAATATGAACCGGCTTTCTTTTTATCTATTGTGAGAAACATTATGTTTTGTTTATAACATAGCTGTTGATTCTGTTAATATGGACTCTTTGGGAAATCAATCTGTTGAAATTTTAAGTCGGGATAATAAGCATAGTAAGAAATGGACTGAAATATTTGGTTATCACAGAAACCAATGCTTCTTCCATCTTAATAAATGTGGCATGATTTTTTTGTACAGAAGAGTACTGTATTTTTGAATAGCCTTCTCCCAGCGTAAAGCAAATATGTATGATACTGTCAATTTTTTTCTCTGGACATATGACATTGTAACAGTAACAAAGATGATGTACATTTACAAGCGGCCTTATGTACATTTCCCAATGATCTTTTTAAGGCAGAATTGTGACCATATGTGTATAATTAAAATCCTTTTTAATCCTTTGCCTATGGAAATATTTTGGAAAAAGCTTACTTTGTATATTCAGTTTCTGAAAGATAAAGAAAGTGCTTTGTATGTTGTTGAAGTAAGTATTTTGTGTAAAACATTCATTTGGGTGACTTAACCTAAAGTTTTGATCAACAAGATAGTTTGAAAACAGTATCTTGAACGTTGATCAAATAAAAAGATGTTATGGTAGGGGTGTGATCGTGAGGAAAGAAAATAGTAGTGGTATAAACTTGTGTAAGGAATTCTGTCGTATTACTGTTTATATCAGGTTTACATAAATCTTACTGAAGCATAGGCATTACTTTTTTTAACAGTAGCATTAATTCATTAATAGGCAAATGGGAAAGTTTGTTCTGGCCTACTTCCAGTTTCTGAATCTGTCATTTAGTGCCTGCATTAAGTGATATAGTAGGCCTAATTATTTTTAGTAAGCACAATTCTAATTGCCAAGTAATTTTTGCATGGCAGTTCACAAAATTCTTCTCAAGAGGTACAAACCCTCTCATTGGAGCCGGAGCTTTCCCGTAGTCGCACAAAGGATGACGTTTGATCCACTTCCTTGGACACATTAATTCTCCTCAGTGACTATTTTTACCCCATGTATAAATGCTGTGCATTATAATCCACAGAGCCAATGTTCTCTTCAACGTGTAAGACAGTAAGTTAGGCTTTCGGGGATGTCCAGGCAGAAGCTGATAATGTCCCAGTACTTTGTCCCTGTAGCACTCATGCCATGGTTGAATTTAAACAGTCCTGTAACTA
The DNA here is from genome assembly GCF_000687285.1 of Phaethon lepturus. Lineage (NCBI taxonomy): Eukaryota > Metazoa > Chordata > Aves > Phaethontiformes > Phaethontidae > Phaethon > Phaethon lepturus. The sequence continues at coordinate 54,688 of NW_010539768.1, forward strand.
TCATCCTTAGTGCTTTCAGTGTCTTGGAGGTAATCTTCCATTTGCTCTTCTGAAATCATTTTGCACAAATTCTATCCAGGAATATGAAAATCACTGGTTTTTGTTTCAACTATTTTAGGCTTTGGGTAGAACCACTAGACTTTTTGCTCAAGTATTGCTTTTTGATATAGATTGTTTATGGACCAGTTTGACTAGGTTTGACTCCAGGTGGCTCATATTGAATAATGTAATTTTCACATGTATATACTGTAAAAATCAAAATGAAAATGTGTGAATAACACTGTGTGAAATACATCTGGTCTTGCGTTTTTCCTGTAGGGAACCAGTCATTCCTTATATTCTCAGGTACACGACTTGCCTGCTATCTGTGGAGCTCAGCTTTGAGAAGGTACTCATGTCTAGTGATCCTGAAGAACCCTCTATTAGATCATGAAGTTTCCAGAGGCTCGTTCAGACAAGCTAAACTTTCACATTGTTTCACGAAAAATCTTTACAGATGTGTAGTTAAGGCTACAGCCCGATGACAGTTTCTTTGTACACCACTGGATCCAGGATGAGTTCCTGAGCATTTGAGAGGGCTAGGATTGATACCAATGGCATCACTGGATCCACACTTGTTTCTGTTGCTGCCCAGTTTTTTTTTCAAAGCACCATTTTTAGCTTAAGGTGTGGAGCAAGGGGGTCTGTAGCTGCAAGGGAGTGGGTCTGCTCTCTGGTGTTGAAATGACTCACCAAAGTGGCCCCTTACGGACGGAACAACCGTAATATGATGACCTCCATCGCTGACAACTAGATCCACTGATACTTTTTCATCAGAGTATGAGGAAGATTGAGGTTTCTGGGGGCATGACATCTATATTTTTAGCATGCTGGTGGAGATCTAGAAACCGACCTAGTCATTCCTCTTCCCTCTGCTCTCAGGAACAGGCATGTGAAGAGCTGCTCATGACACACTGCAGAGTCGTGTGGTAATTGGGTTGTTCCGTCAGTCGGTTTTGTTTCATCAGAATGTTTGATGGTCAGCATACTAGTAACTAGGAAAATGGGTAAAGAGTGGGGTGACAACAACTGCCCACCATGTCACGTAAGGAAGTAAAGCTGAGAAAACAATTGCAAAAGCATTTTAAGATCTAGTGACTGGTAAAATTGCTGATTGCATCCAAGTCATGTGCCTGGGGAGAAAACCCTATGTTAACTACAGAAAAGCAATTTGCTGCTGAATGGTTGCATTGCAGCATGCAGTGCTGAATTTTATACTGAGAGCAGTGGCTGGTCATTGTGTATCCTGAGAGTGGCAGATTGTTTTGTAGTTTTGGTCAGTGTTGCTGCTTGAGGAAGGAAAGGGAAAAAACATGTGCTGTATCTGATCTCAGCTGTCCCAGCCCACAACAGGGTAGGAGTGTCTGTGGGTTTAACACAAAGGCTCACATCTTACCAAGCTACTGGTAGCACTTGAAGTGATTCCAAGGTCTCAGTAGTGCATGGGTAACACTGATGTTTCGATGAGCATGTGCTACAGGCAGTGCTTTACTCTGCATGAAGAATTTCAATTTGAAGTATTTGCTCTGGTTGGAAATGATGTTGGAAGTAGTCACGGGTGCTATCTGTGCCCAAAGATTGCAAATTCAAGCACCTCTTGGCCTGAGGATGGGGAAACCTGGTTCCTGTCAGGGATAGCATATTTTTGAGTCATGCTGCAGAACAAGCCTGGGGTGTCAGCACTCAGGTATCGCAGAGTAGCCCAGACCACCTCCATGCCATTGTCAGAAGGGGTTAGAAACCAGCACCATTACCATGGAAAGACCAGTCTGTCCTGGGGACAGCATTTTTAGCAGGGCCTGTTGTGATAGGACAAGGGGTAATGGTTTTAAACTAAAAGAGAGCAGATTTAGATATAAGGAAGAAATTTTTCCCTGTGAGGGCAGTGGAACACTGGCCCAGGCTCCTCAGAGGTAGTCACTGCCTCATCCCTGGAAACATTCCAAGTCAGGTTGGACAGGGCTCTGAGCAACCTGATCTAGTTGAAGATGTCCCTGCTCACTGCAGGGGGATTGGACTAGATGACCTTTAAAGGTCTCTTCCAACCCAAACTATCCTTTGATTGTATAGGTCACCTCCTCCCACGTGGGAAGGATGTCCATCAAGTGTTGATAGCATGCCTGAGCCGATACAGCACATGGGCTTTTCCCTGCTAGTGCAGTGCTCGTGTTAAGGAAAGAAGGCAGCTGCTTTATCTCAGAGAGTGAACCAAAACCCAATGTTACAGATTACATTTCAGAACACAGAGGCTATCAGGCAGCTACTGCCCCACACCAGCAGAGAGCCAGCAGGGAAAACCAAGCTTATGGGTTTAACCGAACTGCTGCTGTTCATCAGTGAGCTGGTGCAGAAGCGTTTCCTCCATCAGCCCTGTGGACGGAGCCTGCTCCTTTTGCATGCTAGCTCTGTGGTTAGGGAACTGGCCCAGAAAATGAGATGCTTGAATTAGTTTCCTTTATCAGCCTCAGGGTTTTGAACCCACCTCCCTCACTTCACAGGAGTATGTCCTAACCACAAGGAGCTGGGCAGGTTCACTTTCTGCTCCTGAATATGGGCTGGGCTTTTAGCACAGCTTGAACCATTCATTGCATCACAAACAGCACAAGATGGAGCATGACTCTTAAAGCACACAGGTGGGAGTGGGTAGGTTCTGCTCACCAGATCCTTGTCTCCACCTCGATTCTCCCAGACTCACTTAATGCAAAATATATCTTGGGAGCAGCATTCCCCCATCATTAACAAATTGGAAATGCTCCAGAGGCTTTTTATGTAGCAGCTGAAATGTAGGAAGACCTATTCTAAAGACCATCTTCATTTCATTAGTAAGAGCAAACATAGGAATAAAATGTTCTCTCACCAGTGTTTGTACTCTGGGCACAGGAGGCCTTTTGCTGCCTCCTCCGCTTGCACAGTCCTCACCCAGCCCTGAAGTGTCTAGATCTGCGAACAAGGCTCGGGGGCATGTTGCAGGTGATGCAGCTGATGCACTGGACCAGAGGACCCAGAGAAACCCCTTACTGAGCTGAGCAGCCCCAATGAGTTTCGTCTGAGCTTAAGATCTACCTGGAGGGTTCAGATTTCCTGGCAGCTACTTCCCCAGCTTGGCTGCCCATCTTTTTCTCAGCCAAGCCTAAGGGGGACAGGGAGGGAGACGACCTTTCCCCAGACAACAGTGTTCGGGTGGTGGAGGCTGTTTCAGGAATGCAGCCTGCTTGGCTGCTGATCACAAGGCAGGTTCACACGCTACGGTTTCACAAATGCTCGCATCAGTTGTTGGCTACAGATGGTATCCGCAGCAGCGCGGAGCTGCCGTGGTACTCAGCCACTGCAGAAGAATGTCACCGGTGGGGACTGGCGAGGAATTGGCCAAGCCTACTCTGGTCTTTCCTTACAGGCAAGTTTGCTCTGCCCTCTCAGGCTGCAAGACCACAGTCTGCTCCTGTCAAAGGGCTTTTCACAGTGTTACGGAAGCAGAGCTGTTTCAGGCGTCGCTTAAAGTAGGTCCCAAAAGAAAGATCCCCAAAGAAAGATACACAGCTGCTTACTGAGGACCAATGGAAACTGCAAGAAGGGGGAGTGTTATGGCAAGGGCAACACACAGGAAGGTGGTGGCAGAAAGCAGCAGCCGGCCTGACCCACGAGGGAGATGATGACAGAAAGCATGTTCCCAGCTATGTCCCATGAGTGCAAATATAGGCACCCTATTCCTTGTCTGCTTCAGGAGAACCAGAAGTTAGAGGTTCCTTGGTGGGAATGAAGACCTCTCTTTCCTGCCCTATATAATTCCTATCTCCCTTTCTCTGAGAGTGCTGAAATGCAGCATCAGAAAGTGTTTGCAATTCTCCCCCCACCCAGGATGAATCCAGGAGGAGGTTTCAGGAGACTATCTGCTCATACAAGCCAGGATCTTGGGGAAGGATTCAGCCCGGTTGCTTCTCCATTAGGCTTGTGTCTGGTGGGTCTGCTTCAGTGCTGTTCCCTGCTCCACACCTCTGTATATAAGCTGCCTTCCAGAGGCTCATTAAACAGTCGGAGCAATTGCTCATTGAGCGAGTATTACAGAGGGTTGAAGCTGGGCTGATGAGCTGAGGATGGACAAACTCAATGCAAGCCACAGAGTCAATTCCACCCCCCTGAATGGAGGGATGGGACGAATGGAGCAGAGTTCGCTCCTGTCAGAGGTCCAAGCTATACACTGATCTCATTCAGCTGGGTGATTTGGCTCTTAAAAAGCCTTTTTGTTTGAAAACTGACTATCTTAAGTACTCCAAAATTCACATGATGTCTCCTATTTCCTTGAAATGTCATGTGTCTCATGAGAACCAAGGGTTTGAGTATTCATCCCAGTTTGGGAGTCATACGAGCTCGCATCCTGCTGGGAAAGGGGCTCTCATCCAGCCCTACCCCGTGTGCCACCCACCCACACGTGGGGAACCAAAAGCCCAGAGATCTGATCAGGGGGTTAAAGGTCATCTACTCTGCACTTCTGTGAAGTGCTGCACAGCTCCTGCTACCCACTTCAAGAAGGGGTACTCCCACAAGGGTCACACAGCTACACCCCATCAGCAAGGCTATGTTTAAAACCGCTTCTGTTTAGGTGTAGACACTTCCATGCAGAACATGGAACACTGGGAACAGATCCTGTTGCCTACTTAGGTATCTGGTGCCATGTGAGAGACCCTTGAGCATCCAAGACACCTGGTCAGGGCAGGTGAACATCCCCTAGGAGCTTGCCCCAGCCTAGCCTCTAGCTTCTAGCCCAGAAGGACATCTAAGATGGCACTGGGCACCTTCATATAGACAACGGGTCTTTTCACCTGGAGGGTACCAGAAACCGATAAGCAACTTTTTATAAACCAGCAGTTAAAAGGGGGAGGGAGAGAAGAGGAAGGCAAGAATAAGCAACCATAATGACTTTTTCGATTATAAATACTGGGAGAAGGGAGGGGGAAGGGAGAAGGAGCACCTTGGGAACCCACTGGTATCTTTAAAAAGTAGTAATAATAAAAAAGACACCATTATGAACCACAAAACCTTCATTCCAGGCCTCTCTGTGAAGTACAGCTAACTTCACAATCACCTAAAAAGAAATCAAACTTCAAAAAGGAATTAAAAAAAAGGAATAAATAAGCAGTTAAAATATCTGTGTTCACCGTGCCAGAATTAGTGCCGCTCAGAGTGCGGCAGGTAGCATGCACATGTGCCAAACAAAGCTTAAACCCAAGGTAAAAACCCATCTCTCTCTCCCCCATAGACATGTAGGTCCTCTCTCCCCTGTAGACATGCAGGTCAGCCCTGCAGAAACCCACCCCACAGCCCCATGGGGTTACAGCCCTTGCTCCCCTCCTTTTTTCCAGTTCCTTACCCACGTACGTCCCCTCCTGTGCCCCCCTGCTCTCCTCCCTCCGGCTGTGCGCTCGGCCTCCCGTGGGGGTTAACCACCAGTAACATGTGCTGGCGGGCAGAGAGCCCAAGCGCACCTTGGTCCTTGCTCCAGCCTTGCACCAGCTCCATCCCTGTGGCACAGGAGCACAAGCCTACCTGGGGCAGGGGCTACACCAACCCCACTCCCAGGAGGGGTGAGAAGAGGAGCTGGGCAAAGGCGTTTTCCTAATGAATGCGTGAGAAGGTCCAGGATGAAGGATGAGACAGGATGGGTGGGGAATCAACGGGTGAATCAACGCTATGACAGCAAGGGCTGAGATGCTGGTACCGCCTGGAGGGATTCGGCAGTGGAGTGACTGCACACAGCCCTGAGACAGCCAGTATCTGCGGAAACGGGTAAGTGGCCTCGAAATGCTAAACGAAGGATGATAATTGCAGCAAGATGCATCCTTTTGGTTAATCAGGAAGAAAACCTGTATGTTATATCATATCAAATTCACAGCATAGTGACGATCATTTACTATCAAGAGTAATGATAAACCCGAGGCTAGCCCAAGAGCAGCAGTCCTCAGACTTTTGTGAGTCTGGGGTCCACATCACATCAGCGTGATGGAAAGAAAAAACAAAACAAAAAACCCACAACAGTATTTTTCACAATGTTGCAAATATCTGTTCTACTCACAGTTACCGAAATTGAACTGAAGCCTCTGATGCAGCCTAACCCTGCTCTCATGACTACCCTGCTACAGCATCTCCTTCTTCCAAGACCACAGCTTTTTTGCATAAGTAGGAGTATTAAACCTGCTTTGGCAGAATTCCTGGAGCTCGACGTGCTTACTCAAATTCTCCGTGTAGCAGAAGCACCTAACCCAAGCCACTTGGCTCTTTAAGTGTGGAAGCACACAGCTAATGTTTCATGTGGACTGAACACTTCTATATTTTAGTTAAAAGTCTTCAGTTTTCTCCTACATTTGGAACTTCTGAACCAGCAGTACAGCACTGCTTTATGCAAAAACTGATAGCTAACTTCAAGAGTACATTGTGTATTTGGTACGGTCAGAGACAAACAGGCACCACATCCCTCAAGGAGAACTTTTATTAAAGTTTTGTGTGAGTTATTCGAGCATCCAGGAGCCTCTGTCACAAACGAGGACAGTAAAGGAATACACAAAGAAAATACAGGACCCCTTTGATAAGAGATTATACCTCATTTGACCTGGCAAATAATGGGTCTCTGTGGCACTGCCAGAGCCAGCTGTAGGATTAAAACTGTACGTATTTTTATTCTCACAGCAGTCATCAAGGCACTAAAAAGTCACTAAGTGTCACAGCCCCTAGTTTTCAGGATGGCAGGCAGCTATGAAGGGTCCAACTTCTTGTCCATGGTCAGAGGGTTTGCAGCTCAGGCATCCAACCTGCGAGTCTTGGTCTCAGCATTTCCCCAGTCAATGCACTGAAGAAAGCTCCTCTCCCTCGTGGGACCGCAGGATCAATGGAAACCCCCCTGGATGAGCCAGGCTGGCTGCCAGAAAGTCAGCAGGTACCAAGCAGGGGATGCTGTGGAAATAAGGGGGCTCTGTCCTCCTTGTGCCTCTTGTCTGAAGCTCCCAGCAGCAGCAGCCACCCCTCTGTATGCTCCTGCGAATCATGATACCCTTCCCTCTGCGCTCATTTTCATGCCAGGGCAAACCCCATTCCGTGCTCGAATGACTTAGGGTCACAGAGGTTGAGGAATCACACACTGCAAACCAGCGTTAGTCACTGCAAGTGAGTTGTCCCAAGTTAACCACACAGGTAAGTGAATCACAGAAATGGAGGAGAGACTAAAGACTCTCTCCTTGAGCAAGGAAAAAAAAGACCAAAAAAAGTGGTTATTCAGGTGAGCGCTTTGAGAAGTACCTGCCTAGTCCCCAAGCCCTGCGGCTGGTGGGCCAAAATACTTCAACAGTGAAAGCACCAGCCAGTATTACAGCAAAAGGCCTCATTAAGAGCAAGCAAGTCAGTCTTTTCTTGTGGGCAAGTTCTCCATGGAACTTCAGCCAAACCCCACGGAGGCTAATGGGAAACCCCTCTGTAGATTTTGATGCACCAGCCCCTGAAATCCAGTTCTGAGGCTCTCTGAAATGAGCATGCAGGATCCTACAAGGCCCTCACACGCAGCATCAAAGAAATGCAGCTGGTTTTATTACAGCTGTTTATGAAAACTATCACAAAAGTGGCGTGCCACTGCCAGCTGGGCTTGTGCCAAAGGAAGCTCTGCTAAATTAGGTCGAGAAATACTTGGTTATTGGCACAGACGCTTTTACATATAGTTTTCCATGTCCACCCAGAAGTTCTCATTAGCAGGACACCGGGAAAGGGGATAGAGAAGAAGAAAAAAAGCCACCAAATTCTTGGGGGAGGCAGCCAAGTTGATTCAGTTGGTATCTATAAAGCCGACTCTGCAGCTACGCTGACACTTGGACCATTAAACATTGCATTGTTTAAGCTGGAAAAAAAAAAAAACAAACAACCCTCGGAGTTTTTGCAAGAAGGCTTATTCTTGTCCAAATAAGCAAGGTCATCCCTTCCATCAGAGCATTACATGGGGGAGAAGAAAGGAGAGGAGAGCAGACATCACCTCGGGCTAACTTCACACTCCGTGCCTTGGGGGGGCCAGGGGGACCCCCCTTTGGTCTCCCACTTCCTGGGAGTGAAAGCCAGCGGGCAGATGGGGTTGCTCAGAGATGTCTGACTCACAGCAAAGGCGGCCGGACAGAAAAGCGAAATCAGATATCACTGTGCAAGCACACTGGGTGGGTTCAGGTGATCCTGCTATAAATTGCAGTCGGCATTTGAAAGGGTCAGGATCAATTATTTCTACATCAGTGCAAAAGGACATCCAAAACAAACTACACAGGATTCGCCAAAGCATGGGAGGAGGCAGGAGGAGAGTTAAGTGTATTCGGTGCCACCACCCTGAACAAAGTGACGGTCTTGGGCATCGGGGACTGCAGCATCTGGGCTCCCAGAAGATGAGCCAGCACAATGACTGGATGCCGAATGTTTCATGCTGGTAGACAAGCTTTGGTAACGCCTGGTGGAAGGTCCAGGCTGCTTCCTCTGCAGACTTTTCTTGCACTCGGTACTGATTTAAGGAATGGGTGGATCGTTCCTTTGTTACTGCATGGGGTTAGAAAGAGGACAATGTGGTGTGGGCTGTGGGTAATAGAGGCACTGACCAGAGGGACTTTAAAGGGGAATGGGTAGAGAAGCCCCAGGCTGGCAGGGAATGAAACTTTGCAAACCTTCCTGGTCTCCGCGGTCTCCAAATAGACCACCAGCCACATTGTCCTAACCTCCTCCTGGCCCTCTCAGGACAAACAATCCTTCCTCTTCCATCCCCAAGTTTTAGGCCCCTGACCAAGACCTCTCGTTGCCAGCTCACCATTCTGAGGCACCATCCATGGGAAAAATCCAGACGCCAAAGGGGATGTCAATGACAGTACTTCAAGCCCTTACCAGACACCATCACTTGTTTCGGTGCATCTCCCACCTCACTGGAAGCAGCTTCTGGGGCAGGGTCAACCTGAATGCATTTACCTCAAAGTATTTAACATCCTGTAACTGCCCCACCCATCTGAAGGCACCCTCTTTCCTCTCTGTCCTGTTCAGCAACTGCCACACAGGCTCAGGGCTTTCACTTGAAGCCTCATCTACACGTTATAGTTGAGAAGTTAAACGCACGAGGAGCTGTGGGTTTCCCGTTTAGTTAACTGAGCTGCTGAAGAGGGGGAAAAAAAAGAGTTTTCTCTCCGGCACAAAAGCAACAAGTGAAAAAAATGTCAGTCATCAGCAGGGAAAGCAACCACCTGAAGTCCACCAGAGACAGCACCCATTAGCAGTGAGCGTACCCCAACTCAATGACCCCAGCAGGCAGGCAACTGCCTGTACACTTAAAGCAATCTCAATATTTGCATATACTCTAACCTCCCACTGTGTATTAGGGAATATACTCCTCTTCTCTATCCCAAAGGTGTCAGGCTGTAACATCTTCAAACAAGTCTGTCAACAGGTGAAGTCACAGAGAGGTGATGTGTGAACCTATCCAGCTTGATGCCACAGGTACAATCCAGCCCTTGTTAAGGAACTCAGAATAAAATCAGCTTTTTCTAACCCTACCCCATCTGGTCACAGTCCATTAAAAACCATCTAAGGACACATGGCACCAGACTTCAGCAGAAGAGGCAGTCATCTGCTCTGCAGGCTCCACTGCTGCTGGTGGGCAAATGCGAGGTGAGGACACATGGTGACAGTGGTGGCCACATCTTCACACACTACTGTCTGTAGGTCCGACACCTGGAGCACCAGGCAGGCAGCTCCTGCTGCTGCGTGATGCTCACATTCATTAGGGGATAAGGAACGATGGCTTCTGCTGCAGAACGCAGTGAAGAATGGTGGCGGTTGCCCAAAAGCAACAGTTGCCATCCCTGCTCCCCCCTTGCCTCTGGTGGTGGCGGAAGCAGCGGGCTCTGGATTCCTCTCTCGGCTGTGTTTCCCCTCTTCCCATGGCAGGACACAGTTCAAACCAGCCCCTTATCCCCGGGGAGGCCGAGTTCAGTTGGGCTACGCTGCTGGAAGCCCTTGATCCAGTTCTGGGAAATCCCCACAGCTCCACTGTACTGGGCAGAGGCAACCAACGCCTATCATCCCCTGAGCTCAGGGCTGCCAAGAAACTCCTTTCCATACAAGTCTCATCTGGCTTTTCAGCATGGAGCTCTTTTGACTGAAACCACAGTACTTAGCATGCCTCAATGATCAAGCAGAGGGCACGGGAATGTCACTGAAAACACTTGGCTTCCAAGTGCGGCATTGTTCTTCCCTTACCCCATTCACAGATCCTGACCAGAACATCCCGATCAAGCCCTAAATGTTTTCTAGCAAATCCAGTGAGAAGTACCACAGCGCTATTTAATCTACCATCTCCCCGAACACACACGCGCCCACACTTGCATGAAACCCATACATCGTGCAACCCCACCGATGCCTCTCCACTGCTCCCAGGAGCAGCCCTCATCGAAGTGTTTCCTGCCTCCTCCATGGCTGCAAGGGTCCATCAGATACAGCCTTGGCCAAACCGGCCTCTGCTACACTGAAACCAGCTGAGAAGGCTGACCATGCCCAGTGTGCATTTCCCAATTCCCAGTGATGCCATCGCAGCTGGATGTTGCAACCTGCCCACTGAGCCTGGGTGACATTTTCAGCCTCACACTCTGCAGGCCCCAGCACGAAGCATCTCTGTCCCAAGCCCCATCCCAAAAGTCTCATATCCTACCTTCTGGTTGCGTCAGGTTCACGACGCAGCTCGGAAAGGCCACTCTCCCCCCATCCCTCAGCAGCAGCCTGCTCTCCCAACCAGAAGCTGCTGCTCTGGCACAGCCACCCGCCAAGGCACCTGCATGCCCCCAAGACTTTTATTTTGCATCCTTTCCCCACCCCACCTTGCCATTCCACCCGACCACCTCAGATGCCAGAGGCCATCTTGGCTGCGGGGCCCCATGGGTGCCGTGTTCTCCCCATCAGCCATCATGGCGAGAAGAACATGGTGGCCATAGCTCATCTGAGGGAAAGGCGTCGTGGTAGGAGTCATTCCTGGGAAGGCTGCATGAGTAATTTAAGAAAGAGGGAAAGCAAGCAAGCTAATTAAAGACCCGTGATAAAATCACAACAGTTTTAGCCACATTGAATATCCAATTAGGTCTATTAAGCCTTTGGGCTACAGCTGTGGGAAGGAATCCTGGGTCTGGCAGAGATGGGCCAACACCCACTGACAGCCCCTGGACTGACCAGGAAGCACTGGCTACGGCTCTTTTTTGGGTACCTCCCCCCAAGCAGCACAGCCCCATGCCCACAGGCTTGGCCACATCCCTCGTCCTTCCCGCTGCTCTGTGGGCACGCGGCGCCCTTCGGCCACGCAGCCAATGCGCGCTTCTGCAGCTCCCAGCGCCAGTGCTAATTCTTAAAAACTGCCCTTTTTTTGTAAGTAATGTTTGCGCACACATTCAGTTGCATTGTTTACAGCCAACACTTCAACACGCGCTGGCACACACACAAAGGACGGCGGAGGGGGGGAAAAGTCAACTGCATTGACTGGAAGTGAACAGGAACTCCAGCCCTGACCCGGTAAGCAAGGCAGTAACGTTCTGCCCGCGGTATATTTTTTGCAGGATGGTTGCCTGCCTCGTTTTTGCTGTTTCCAGTGAGATGTGCAAGGACCAACCCGCAGCAGCGCTGAAGAGCGCTCAAGTTGCTTTAACTCAAGAAGAAAGGGTAATTTGCAGGAGGGCTCTTCTTGCAAAGCGGCACCTTTTGCC
>NW_010539769.1:0-2959 GCF_000687285.1 Phaethon lepturus
ACTCAAGAAGAGTACAGGGATCTCATTAGGTAATGCAGAGATACAATTAGAAAGGCAAAATCCCAGCTAGAACTCAATCTGGCCATGGTCATAGGGGATAACAAAACATGGTTTTCACAAATATATTAACAACAAAAAGAGAGGCAAGGAGAATCTCCATCCTTTATTGGATGGGAGCACTGGGGAGGAACATTTTCACCAAAGGATGAGGTAAAGGCTGAGGTACTTAATGCCTTCTTTGCCTCAATCTTTAATAGCCAGACTAAGTATCCTCAGGCTATTCGGCTCCCTGAGCTGAAAGACAGGGAGAGAGAGCACAATAAACTCCCCATCATCCAGAAGGAAGCAGTTAAGGACCTGCTATGCCACCTGGACACCCACAAGTCTCTGGGACCTGATGGGATCCACCCAAGAGTCCCGAGGGAGCTGGATGAGGAGCTTGCCAAGCCACTCTCCATCATTTATCAGCAGTCCTGGTTAAACAGGGGAGGTCCCAGATGACTGGAGGATTGCCAATGTGACGCCCATCTCCAAGAAGGGCCGGAAGGAGGATCCTGGGAACTACAGGCCTATCAACCTGACCTCGGTACCGGGGAAGATCATGGACAGGTTCATCCTGAGGGCACTCACAAGATATGTGCAGGACAGCCAAGGGATCAGGCCCAGCCAGCATGGATTCATGAACAACTTGGAAAATACGGCAATAGAGAGGTTTCAGAGGGTTATTTCTTTCATACAAGGCGAGGTAATGGGTTTGCTTACAAAACTGGTGATGTACAATTTGATTCAATTGATCATTTTCTCATTTTTGTGATTTGGTTTTCTAACTGAAGTGAGAAGCATGTCTAATGCTGTCAAATAGAACCATTAATAAGAGAGGGTGAGTGCTTTGTTTTTAGAACTTAGTTAGACTTATAATTAAGCCATCAGTGAGACAAAAGTAAGACAAATAAGAGTATTACATTGCGCCAGAGGAAAGTTTAGTAGCATGAAAGAAAAGTTGACAAGATGGAATAAAATGTTTGAAGGGATAAACAGAAGATATAGAAAGAAGGAATAATTAGTGTCAGGAGGATTTGCATAACCATCAATACATGCTGTCCCTTATACTCTGAATGGAACATCAGAGTTTGTCATTGTTATTAATGGAAACAGAGGCTCAGTCCTTCAAAGGAGCTGACTCTGCAAAAACTAAAAAACTAGAAAGCCCTGTGAAATAGAGAACCAGGAAAAGTAAGGCAGAGCAAGGTGGGGATACAGTCATGGAATCAAACATTAAATTCAGAGGAGGAACGGAATGATTGCATAGTGAAGTTGAGAGTGTAAAAGATGAGAAAAGCAATATTGACAAATGAAATGAATACTGTGAGATTACAATTATAGAATTTTCAGGAGAGTGGATAGCACATGAGAGACAAGAAGTCAGTAAAGGAAGGAGAAGGGCCTCTAAGAGTAGCCTGAATGAATTTACTGCCAGAAAACTTAGAAATTGCTAAAATCTCTTGTAAAGCTGTGCCCCTGCAAAAAGGAATTCAGCACAAATGAAGAATCTGGAAAACTAAGGTTCACTTGAAATATTATGTAAAAATGCTCCTGAATCTTAAATACAATTACATAAATGTTAGCCTGTAGGTTCAGTGAGAAAAGGGAGTTGACTCCCTTTGAATGAAGACCTAGCTTGGTAGCAGAATGCTATGGCGAAGCCCTTTCCTCCCTGTGAGAGTGGACCTACAATGACCAAATCAGTTTGAACCTCTAGGTTTTGGGTACTGGGCAGTCTAGCTCTGTGCCTCAGGAATCTGAGGCAATATTACAACTCTTGGGCATTTAGCTCCATCTGTATGGAGAGGTTGGGTCTTCCAGAGACTTTGCTGACAATAGGCATTCCCAGCACCATGCTGCTGGATGTATTTCCAGAGAGCCTACCTGGTGGTGGAGCTCTTGTTTCTAGTCTTTAGGGATAAAGTAGCAGGCAGGTGAGGAGCTTGGGTTTAGCCAAGCAACAATCACTTTTACTCTGGAAAACACTAGTTAGTTTAGTGTTATTGTTTGTAACAGACAGTTACAAAACAACATCCTGTATGTACCCTCCTCCCTCACTTAGTGTGATCTCATCTTTCCTGGGCGTCCTAGTTTGGACAACATCTTTCCTGCTTTTTCATCAGGCATGTGGTAGTGGTTCGTCCTTTTTACTCACACGATCAACTTTTATCATGGTCTCTGTCCTTTTGTTCACAAACTTCAACTGGGAGCAGTCTAGTTTGCATACTCCCCACTCTCCCCTGGCTTCTTTACACAATCTGTCAAAGCAATGACCCCTTTTTCCAGTTAAGAGAGATTATCAAACACCAATGGATCTTGACTGCTCTCTCACTGTTAATCCCCTCTGAGGTCTCCATATGCCAGCATGAGTGTCGTCAATATTCAGAAGAGAGTGAGCTTGAGGCTCAGTTGGTCAGTGGAGACATTGCAAAGCAAGGATCTGAGGAAAAGTTACGTCAAAATGGCATTTCCCAAAGGAGTCGTCATTCCTGGGATAATGTAAACAGATCCCAGTGCAGAAGTCCAGTTCTCATCTCTAAGTTAAAAGAGGAGGAACTAGGTCATTTCAGTGCAAGCATCGCACACTGGTACAGCATAAATTTTTGCTCCCACAACCTACCTGTTTTACCCTTTCCATACCACAAAATTAGTACTCCTACATTGGCATCTTCCCGATGTATTTACAAACTGTGCAAGTCAACTGCTAACTTCACACCATTCAGGTGCTTTCCAAGTCACTGGAGAGGCTGATGAGCTCTCATGTTCTCCAGAGCCCATGCTTTTGCTTGCAATTCTTTCCTCTATTGACCTTTTTCATCTCAGTTTGACTTCTTTATTTCAAAATGTTCATTTTGTAGCTGACTGAAAATCTTTTAGATTGTCTTGATCCAGATCATTGTGAAGATGAATTTGCATC
>NW_010539770.1:0-3332 GCF_000687285.1 Phaethon lepturus
ATAATTAATATAATATAATTAATATAATATAACTCTATCAATACCAGAATATGTTTTTTTTTATTTTCAATGGTTCATAAATAAACTATGTAGCAATTTTCAAAGTAATATTTCAAAATAGAAACACTTTGTTTAAAGGTGACAAAATGAAAAATTTTGAAAATTTGTTTCAGGAGGTGAGAGTTACTTCTCCTCAACTTGTCACAATTGTTTTAATCAAGCAAATCTGTACATCTCTGTGAAAATTTTAAATGAGAATCAAATTCAGTCCTAGCCAGGTCCATTTACCACCTGAAGAGTGAATGGCATATTTTCTTGTCTGTTTTCTGGTCAACGGTTTGCGCATGCCATAACCGGTAAGTGTAACATTTCCCTCCACCACCAAAGTCAAGCTAAGTTCATGAGATGAGAGGAATTCATACATGAGTCACTTTTCCTCCCAGAAGTTTATCTGAGTTTAGTTACTATTTTCTCAGTAGGCTTTTGAACAGATTTACAATCTTTCCTCAAGAGCTGGCACAATGGCACAATCCAGGGCCATTAAAGAAAACCTAAATTAATTCTGTGCAGTTTTGATGAAAGTCTCAATTTAAGCTCGCAATTGTTGGTGTACCACTTCATTGTGACTACCATACCACGATTCTCATTCAGGACAAGCTCAGATATTCCTAAACTACACATTTTATTGTTTCCAAATGTACTGAAAAGGAAAGAAAATATGGAAGGAGGAGACTGAAAATAATCTATCAGCCACAAAGTTGTTAGAAATGGAATAAGTTTCTCCTTTGTGAATATAAAGAAGAAAACGATGCTGCATATTTTGTCACCTCAATAGCTAAAACTTAAAATATACCAACAAAAATGGAGAAGGAAGGATTAATACTTATTATGTTGTAGTTTTTATTGTGATAATCTTCTTTTGCTACTTAGCAATTTATCTGTAGTACAAAGCAATCCCGTCACAGCGTTATCACACTTTGAGGATAGTGTGAAACGAACGTTATCAGTAGTTTATGTAGGAGATTATGGTGAAATCCCATAGCAATGTTTTAAATGTAATTAAAACTGTGGAATATAAGGAACTCCAGTAGTGCTTCTGCGTAGGATTGGGTATCCGAAGCACATTGTAAAGACTACTATTTCCACACCATTCCACCTCTGCAAGCTTCTTTTACAGAGTCTACAAGTTAACAGCAGTAAAACATACAGCTGGATTGCCAAGGGTCAGTCCTCACAAAAAAAACGGTCTGAGAGCAGTTTTGGGGACAGTGATTATGGACAGCATTTTAAAGATCCATGGACCTTGAACTCCGGGTAGAGGCTCAGATCTCTGGATCCATGTGAAATACTTCTCTTCACCTATACCCTGCAAGATCCCTAAATGACCCAAGGATTTTGGTGACTGCTAGCTACAGATTTGCCTGTGGTGATGGATTATAATTAGTTAATACACGATTGTAGATTTGTATAACTAAATGTGGGCAAAAAGTTGGAAAAAATAGTTAGGACATTTGGTTTAATCTCACCTAAGTAGCTGATTCATCCTTTTTTTTTTTTTTTTATTCCTCTCTCATATCTGGGTCAATTTACTGTGGTTGTGTTTTTTGTGTTATGTTTTACTCCTTGTTACTGTTAGTAAGAGAACAAAACAATACAGCAACAGTTTGTTGAGGTTTCTTTTACTGCAGTCTGTTGTGCTCTAGTCTTCAGCACCTAAATGTGAACATGTTTAAAGGACATTTAAGAGTTAAGAAGTAGAAGCTATCATACCTAAAGAAAAAACGTAATTTATGGAAACTGAATTATGACTTTTAATTATGACAATAAAGTTTGTTTACTAAGCTATTAATTTTGTATAGCCCTTGTATTATTTGTTATTCTGAGTGTAAAATTTGTTTGCCAGTAGAAGTGATAAACACTCATAGAGCAGAAACATAGTCTAATTTAATTTATTTTCATTAAGAAAAAGAAGCTTTATTAAGTTTGGTTTTAACACTTTTCCTTTTGCCATGTCTATAGTTAAATCCTTTTGCTTGTGGTTATATTAGAGAGAATAATCTAGCAGACACACTACCAACCTACTTGATGAAAGTACCATGAAATTGAAATTGTTTAACACTGTCCTTGCCCTAAGAAAAATATGGGAAAGTGACTTATTTTTATCACCATGTCCTTCAAACAGCCATATTTGTATTTTCTCAAGATCTGTCTGCCTTTATGTGTAGCTATCAAACCACGGTTCTTCTGCATTTCTTTCTAAAACCAAGGCAAGAAAATCCATTTTAGAAGAGGAAAAATAGCTAAAACTGTCAAATTTAAAAATAAATTTTGCTAGTGGTTCTCAGTAACCATTTAGGAGTTAATCATAAAAGTGGTCAGCTTGAGGTAGTTTTCCCTTGAGATAAATAATACTTGGCAGGTTTATTTCAGTTTTCTGCCTACAGGCCAACCATTCTGCCACTGGCCGTTTGCCTTGATGTCTGTCATCTGGTTTTGATCTCTTCCCCATTAGTGTACAAAGTAGATCAAAACTAGGCAATAAGCCATTTGGACTCTGTAAGGTCAAACATTTTCACTGCAAAGGATATGAAGGCAACTGCTTGCCAGTAATTTTGACAAAATGTGAGAGATTTTTAGAACAAGTACATCTTCAGATGGATTTTAGCCATGAAAGCACACAACCTCCACTATACTGTTGTAAAATTTGGAAACAGATACCTAACAGAAGGCTAACTGAGATTATGAAGAGACAACTGTTTGGCTCATTATAAAGTCAGATGTGTTCTATGGCGTTTGAATGGACAGCAGAGACCCTGACATTAACACATGGCTCATTAGAAGTGAATTTGAGTTTGGCCTTTTTCTTCACCTAAACAAAATAGCTAATATACACAGCAATTGTCCTGAAAATACCTGTGCCACCTCTTAAATGCATGAAGTCTTAATTTAAAATTAAGGCATTATCTATTTCATTTTGTAATTACAAACATAATTCTGGCTAAAAAAATGCAGAAATAAGAATGGCGTGACATGAGGGAAAATCAAATACATATTAAAGTCCCTTGTATCTGATAGGAAGCACATTGAATATTTAGCTTTTTCCTTGTCTGTGGTAGTCACAATGCAGCACAGATAGCAAAGTGCTATCATTATAGTGCTACGTTCAGTGCCGTACAGGTAGTAGTTAAGGGTGACTTATCATTTCTTTTACAAAGTCTGTTTTTATAAATTTGCTGTTGTGATATGCCTTTTTCTGAAGCCTGACCTCCTGGATTATGCTGAAATAATAGCCACTCCGGAATCAGTGGCAAAATTCTCACTGGTTTCAGCAG
>NW_010539770.1:3363-28331 GCF_000687285.1 Phaethon lepturus
GGATCTTTGCAATAATGTAAGTCTTTCTCAGTTGGTCAAACACCCTTTCTGTGGTGTTTTGAAAATACGGTTTCTATGGAAGAAGAGTGTAAAACATTTAAGTGACACTTAATTTTAATGATGGAGTGTTCATTTTTAAAAAGGAAGGGAGGTTCAGCCACTGGACCTTATATAAAGGCATAGATTTACTATTTTCAGTAGCAAGTATCTGTTGCCTGTCAGAAGACAGCATGCATGATCAACACAGAGTGACTTATTCTCTCTTCTTGGTAAGATATGTGCATAGCTAAATCTCTTAAGTACTACTATATTCTGATTAACTGTCAGCAATAAATTCTCCTGCAACCTGATGTAATGTACCTTTTGGAGAATTGCAGGGGGTTGCTAAGGAGGAAACACTGTTGAGCACCTGAAGTATTCCAGTGCATCCATGCTAATGATTCATTCAGGAGAATTTATCATTGTGGTGAGTTGACCCTGGCTGGACACCAGGTGTCCACCAAAGCTGATCTATGACTCCCACTCCTCAGGTGGACAGAGGTGAGAAAATAGAATGAAAAACTTGTGGGTCGAGATAAGGACAGGGAGAGATCATTCACCAATTACTGTCACAGGCAAAACAGTCTCGACTTGGGGAAATGAATTTATTGCCAGTCAAATTAGAGTAGGGTAATGAGAAATAAAAACTAAATCTTAAAACACCTTCCCTCCACCCCTCCTTTCCCTGGCTCAACTTCACTGCTGATTTCTCTACCTCCTCCCTGAGCAGCGCAGGGGGACAGGGAATGGGGGTTGTGTGGTCAGTTCATCACACGTTGTCTCTGCTGCTCCTTCCTCCTCAGGGGGAGGACTCCTCACACACTTCCCCTGCTCCAGCATGGGTCCCTCCCATTGGAGACAGTCATCCATGAACTTCTCCAATGTGAATTATTCCCATGGGCTACAGTTCTTCATGAACTGCTCCAGCATGGATTATTCCCATGGGCTACAGTTCTTCATGAACTGCTCCAGCATGGCTCCTTTCCACAGGGCGCCGTCCTTCAGGAGCAGACTGTTCCAGCGTGGGTTCCCTATGGGCTGCAGGGGGACAGCCGGCCTCACCATGATCTTTGCCACAGGCTGTAGAGGAATCTTTGCTCCAGCACCTGCAGCGTCTCCTCCCTCTCCTTTTTCACTGTCCTTGGTGTCTGCAGAGTTGTTTGTCTCACATGTTCTCATTCCTCTCTACTGACTGTTGCTGGTGTTGCGCAGTTTATTTCCCCCTTCTTAAATACATTATCCTAGCAGCGGTCCCACCATCACTGATGGCTCGGTCTCGGCCAGTGGTGGGTCCATCTTACAGCCAACTGACATTGGGTCTATCGGACCTGGGGGAAGTTTATAGCAACTTCTCACAAAAGCCATCCCTGTAGCCTCCTTGCTACCAAAACCCAGTACAATCATAAATCTAAATACCTGCAGCACTAAGAATTCGAAGGAATTTCTACCTGCAGTGAAGTATTATAAGCTTTTTCATTCTGTCTTGTTCACTAGTCTTGCTCATCTTGGCATTCAATTGTTGTGAAACACTATGTCATTTTAGAGTAGGAATTTTCTCGTACAGTAAGGATTAATCTCTTTTAGTGAATAATTCCAAATAAATGGTACTGAAAACTACTAAAGCAGATGAACAATATATCTTATTTGAACTAAAAAAATTTGAAAATATTATAGATTAAAATAGAAATTAGCTTTGCTACTAATAATAGCAATAATTTCTTCTGACCTCAGCATGATATGAGCCAGGGGGTGTATTGCAGAGTTTATTAATTCATTAATTGATACAGAGTAGTTTGGACAAAGTAATTAATTGACCAAAATGGAGACATTATTCTTGAAAAATACCAACATGAAAGGGTATGATATTTGGCAAAAGTAAAGGGGCGGCAAAGGAAAACTTGCTATCAACTTCTGCAACTATGGACTGAAAGGAGTAGCTCATGTTAGAGCTTTTTATTTAGTGACAAACAGTGGTTTAATAATTGCAAAATCTTACTCATCTCTTGCTTTAAAACTCTATTAAATCATCTCTGGTTAGAAAGATTGCAGATGTCTCACAATTTTTTATCTTCCCCAGGGAGGTATAACTGTAATCCAAATTGCATCAAAAGCAGTACAATTTAAAATTTAGGATTGGCTTTCAAAAATATTTGACTTCTTTCAGTGCTGTATAGGAACAACCAATGACTTGAATTACGTTATCCATATCCCCTGAAAAGATGAAATCCATACAGAACAAGTGGCAAATGGGATTCTTACTAAGAATTAGAATTACTAAGCAACAGTTAGACTTTTGATGGACAGTGAATAAAAAATTACTCATCACATAAGCATAAAGTTTACATTTATTAAAATACACGTTTAGAGGGTTTCTCTCTTTGAAATGCATTTTTATCTGCTCAGAAAAACAAGGATGAAAATAAATATAATTAATTTAGATTATTTCCCTCTAAGCCTCTATTAATAAAGTGAAATGTTTTATCCCAGTAGTCCTTAGGATATTCTTGTCCGTACTGCTTTTCCCTTCTGCGACGATACCTGGTTTTTGAATGATAGTACTGTTTTGGTTGGCACTCCCAGTGTTGAAACCAACACCATTATATATCCTAAATATCATTTATGTCTCTCTTATACCTTTTTACTAAGTAAATTTGATTGTCTTCTAAGTTTGAGAGAGTAAATTTTATTAGAATTTTCACATTTTCCTTAAAATAAGTCTAATGTGGGAAGTGCAAAATTTCTTTTGGAAATGTTAAAATCTCTTTCCTTTTTATTGTCTGTATTTATTAAAATTTTGTAAGTAAAATCAAATAAAGTTTAGAATATTCTTTAAGTTTTTTTTAATGGATGAAGTTTAGAAATGATTGCACAGCTCCTAGATAATTAATTTGCCTACTATTTGATCTTTAATCAGCATTTCACATTTTTGCAGCATTTATTTTCAATAGTCCCCTGCATTTTTCTGCTTTATTTAGTTCCCATTTTATTTTCAAGACACAAAAACAAAGCAGACACTTCCATGGCTGAGAAAAGCCCAGCAATAATTAAGTGCACCTAAGAAAAGAAAAACATTTTATCAACTCAACAAAACTCTGGATTTATATTATGATATAATGTAATGTAGATGAATGACATTAAGGATAGTCTGACATTAAGCTGTTATATTTCTGCAGTACGGTTGTTCAGGCATAATCCATTTTACTACAAGCTGAACAATAAATCTTTTTCAGCAACTTAAATGCAGTTTAGAGAGAACACATAATGATTGGAATGAAATAAAGTAACCAATGGTATTTATTAAAAGTACAGAAAATGTAAACTTGTCTGACAAAGGCGGTGCCTGACATAAAGCACAATATCTTTCACTATAATTATTTCTTTGTCTACTTTCTACACTTTTTCTTAACAAGAAAATTCCCCCTAACAACATCGTATTAGTTAGTTTAACAAAATGGGACAAAACCTTCTTGTCTCACTCTGGGATAGAGACAAAGAACTTGGGCCTGTTCAAATTGATGTAACTTTTTTCATATAAAATATTTTGGGGTAAGTCTAGCACAAAAGAAGGATTACATCCACAAGTACGCTGGCTAACTCTAACTCCAAGTGAAAAGAGGGAAGATATCAGTTGATACCTTTCAGTTGGACTCTCAAATTTGTAGGATAAGAGTATCTCAGAAAAATAAAGAGATATTGTGGAGAACATCACTCCAAAATCAGGCTCAGAAAAATGAGTTTTATGTACTTTGTTATCACATTTCCTGTAATGTAGCAGTCTACTATGAAAATAGGAACATAATAAAGGTATAGGCCATCAGGAAATACGTACTGGTGTTTGGCTAGGGACACAACTGCTCTGGTTACTTATACTTTTTGGCCTGAAGACATTGTTTATGTTAGCAGCCATTTCATTCCAGTTCATAAACAGATCACATCAAACAAAACTAGTCATAAGAAATCACTCCATTTCTATGCCAGCCTAGCTGAAACCAACAGTACCTCCTGTGATTTGAAAATGAGCTATTCCAAAATGCTTTAAGGATCAGAATTGCATTTAAGCCATCTATAAGGTCAATTACACAACCTTAGGAAGAGTAATGTTGTTTATGAAGTGGGGAAATAGCCAGGGAAATGCAGTTGTACCAAAATAGATGGAAAAAGTGTCTATTTAATGTTTGTGGGTTTTATAAAAAAGTGTTCACATTGCACTTTTCACAGAGCTTGGTTCAGAGAATAGTTATGGCATCAAACTCCTTAATGTGTTCAAAACCACTTAGTTTATAGATCCTTCTCTGTTTTTGTCAGATCATTCTGAACTTTCTTTTGTAGCTCTTCTGGCTACACATACAGACAGAATTCAAGGTACCTAAGATGTTCAGAGTGAAAAAGTGCTGCTTATTTAGACAACAGTTTACAGGAGACTTTTAAGGGTCAGAATTTTCATCTTAGTTAATTTTGTGGGAGGATCAAGTCCATTTAGCTAAGTTATAAATAAACAGCCTTTAACATACACCTAAAATTACAAAACTTTTGTAGGACCATTAAAACTTCTCTTTTTCCATTAGGAATGGGTGCTTATGGGTAAAATTTAACACAAATGCCAAAATAAAATATCTATTCCCTTCTCATTTAAAGTTTCTATACTCTCCTTGTTATGTTCTAAGCTTGTTTTCAAAGCTTGCTATAGGATTTAACCACAGAGCTTATAATCAAATTAATGAAAGACGTGTATCTAAAATACCTAGGCTGCTTGAAAACCTCTCACTGAGAAAGATTTTTTTGAGATGATATAAGTAGTTGCTATATAATTTTAACATGAAATTCATTAATATTTCTGCCATCTGGACTAATCTATATATGTTTGGCTCTAGTTTAAATAAACATATATTGACATGTAGGAGTTAATGCACTTCATGGCTGCATTGACCATACTAAGTGTTTATATAATACAGTAATAATAAGTATGTGCATGCTTTCTAATTTATGGCTGCACATAATTCAGAATAAAAGGTCTTTATCCTTAAATAAGAGGGCTACAGTATTTCCACCACACAAAATGAACCAAGTACAGATTCTGTAAATATATCAGCACTACTTTCTGTAAATTTGCTGCTTGCCAGAGTGAAGAGTAAAGTGTCATGATCACCACTATGCATAAACTCTTCAGTGATATATATAGTAGGCCTGGCAGGTTACTAAGCTTGAGAGAATTCACAGGGTATACTGCTCGTGACAGACTGTAGGTGATAGTGAGGGAAGTTTTGATTGCCTTGGTACCTCTAATAACAGTTCTTTGTGCATGTACCTGGTAGGTCATTCTGGAAAGGAACATGAACTTGAGATCAGTGAAGTTACCATCTGAATGGCCTGTATTAGTGTGCAGCAAATACACCAAAGGGGAAAATGTTATAATTTTTTGCAAATTTTGCTTATCCTTAGTGCACCTTCACTAGGATGGGTCTGGCCCACTGAATAACACCACCTACAGATGAATTTTTAAAGTGTCATAGGAGAATTCAAGTCTGAATCCAGGTATTTAATTCAAGACTTCTGCTTTATATCCTGATGTCTGGATCAGGAGATATATGTTATTGATCTCTGACTTCTTTAGCAGTTAAGGCTTCTGGCCAGAACTCATAACTGACAGGATGGAGTGATTAAGAATCTTGCAGCATTAAATTACAATTTTCTCATTGCAGATTTTCGGTTGACAAAACATTTTGAAATTATATTAAGCTGCTTCATTATTTACCACATACATTTCCTTCTGCTACTGATCAATGTTTCCACCAGTCATTCCACTGTATTAGCAGGGAAGCTGACACCTCAAAGGTGACCTTATTGGCCAAGGATGGCTGTCTAGCTAGTCACAGTGTCAGGCTATGAATGGAATCTATTGCTATAATGAGTGCACTAGGGATGCTAATGCTTGGTGGTAAATGGATACAGCCTCTGAAACGGTGTCCAGGCTATAGTCAGAAGGGAGGACTCCTATTAAAATTAATAGCCTGCTTGCTTTTTTTTAATCAATGTATTATTGAAATGGTGTTCTTTCAAGGTTGCACAGCTGGTTTAATGCTGATTATGTTTTAAGCTGGAGTGGGTAATTAAATAGGATAGAAATGAGTGTAGGGTTATTCATGACAGAAAAGATGCCAAGAAAAGTGCAACAAAGGCATCTTGCTAATAAAACAAAAAGAGCAAAGATAAATTTACTGCAAAACTAATAGTTTTTGGGCTCTCTTTGCTCTTATGCAGAAGAAATTAGCTCTATTAGAACATTTTCAGTTTCCAGCAGATTAAAACAAATCTCCAGTTGTGACTTCTGTTGCAGAAACCCTTACATGAAGACATCAGAGGAAAAGCAAAATGACATGAGTTCCCTAAATTTTATGGATTTAAAACTACTACTAATACAAGACAATATATCCTCTCAGGTAACCTCAGATCATAAGACAAACAAGAACAAGAATCCTGAAAAACATGGTGTTATCATAAAGTCTATATACTAGACTATAATGTTTCATGTTATAATGTATAATGTTTCATTTCATTAACTGGTTCATTTCAGGGAGTGGGGATTTTCTGCATGTGCTGAATGCTATCTAAGTCTCATTAACATATAATTGCATTTCTTTTTCTTGTTGATGGTGTTTCTGCAGTAATATTTGAACACTCTAATCCTATGAGTTTGATCATGAAATCTTATTCACTTGGTTTCTTCCAAAACCTTTGGGAAGTAGTAAGAATCTAATTTTAGGATTTCACTGCAAACCTACTCAGAGAGATCAAGAAGTATTACTTCCATTTTTACCAATGAAATATATTTTGATTCTTCTGTTTTCATGTTTGTCCTGGTTTCAGCCAGGATAGAGTTAATTTTCTTCACCGAAGCTAGTGTGAGGTTATGTTTTGGGTTTGGGATGAGAAAATATTGATAAGGTGCTGATGTTTTGAGTTGTCGCTAAGCAGCCAAGGACAGCCCAGCTTCTGGTGCTGGCCTGCCAGCGAGCAGGCTGGGGGGGCCCGGGGAGGCGGAGCAGGCTGGGGGTGCCCGGGGAGCTGGGAGGGGACACAGCCGGGACAGCTGACCCAGGCTGGCCAAAGGGGTATTCCATGCCATAGGACGCCATGCCAAGTATATAAAGCTGGGACAAAGAAGAAGGAAGGGGTGGAGGGACGTTCGGAGTGATGGCATCTGTCTTCCCAAGAAACCATTACATGTGATGGAGCCCTGCTTCCCTGGAGAGGGCTGAGCACCTGCCTGCCCATGGGCAGTGGTGAATGGATTCCATGTTTTGCTCTGCTTGCGTGCACGGCTTTTGCTTTACCCATTAAACTGTCTTTATCTCAACCCATGAGCTTTCTCCCTTTTACTCTTCTGATTCTCTCCCCCGTCCCACCGTGGGGGAGTGAGCGAGCGGCTGCGTGGGGCTTTGTTGCCGGCTGGGGCTAAACCAGTACAATATTAAAGGAAAATCCATAACTTACGGCCTTCTTCCAAAGGTTTTAATGGTTTTGTTATAAAAAAAATGAGGCAAGTTCAGCTCTTTAGATGATCTGTTACAATTTCAAAACGGGTAATGGGAGCCCACTATAGATACAAAGTAATGTGATGGCATGTGGATCTTCAAAATAACGTGAAAAAAGCTCTTTCAGAATGAATGGTTTTAATAAATGATCTGATATAAATTATATTTCTGTGAGTCATGGCACATACAGATTTAGACCAGTATACTGTAAGTATCTGTGGCCACAACATTTTGTGGAAGCAAAAATATGGACTCTATGGTGCACTTCAGTGAGCATCTTATTTTGTCTCATTGTATCAGATGAAGTGTGAGCAACGTCGGATGAATGTATAGAAAATATTGTTTCACAGCAGAGCACAGACGTGGACAGAATTATGCTTTTTAAAAAACGATTTTTATAGCTTATGTAATAGTCTAAAACCAAAATTAGTTCTACAATATTTTGCTGAGCATCCTACTAGTTGTTCAGTCTGTGATAATATATAAAATTTCATTGCTTTTGTACCACTGCATCAGCTTTTCTAAGGTACTGCATACCAGACACAATTAAGAATAAGCTAATGTCTTCAGACTCTACTTCTGCAGTCTCAGAGATCTCTTTTGAGAAAAACACATTTTATATAGATTGTTAAGCACATTTTCTGAGTCCTCCTCATTTAAGATTTCACATTCGTTACCAACTTTCTAATGGCTGAAAATTATTTTTCCTGAACTTTACCCATTTAATTACTGCATTTGTTTTCCTCAGATTTTACCTCTGGGGAGGGAAAAAAAAAAAAACCAAACACACATATCAAGAAATTTTCCTAGGATAATAAAAAGGTGGAATAAACTGGATATAGAGTAGAATTGAGATTTCTTAGATCTAGAGCTAAAGCACAGTTGACTTTCTTCTTCCTGGAGTTTACTATCCCTTGGAATAGTTCAAAGCTACGTCAGAGGAGGTTCAGACTTGACATTAGGAAACATTTCTTTACCAAGAGGGTGGTCAAACACTGGAACAAGCTTTCTGGAGAGGTGGTCAATGCCCCATGCCTGACAGTTTTTAAAAGGCATTTGGACAATGCACTTATTCATATGATTTAACTTTTTTTCAGCCCTGAAGTGGTCAGGCAATTGGACTAGGTGATTACTGTAGGTCCCTTCCAACTGAACTATTCTATTCTATTCTATATGTAGAAGTATTTATATATACTTTCGTAGTATAATATGTATCTGGGACTTTAGAAGAACACTTCACAGATTAACCGCTCCAGTTTAAAAAAGCTAATCCTTTTAGGGCCTATTTTCAGTCAATCATTAATCAGTATTTTATTACCAAATTGGGTGTTACAATGAAAGATATAAATAAAAATTATATTTTTAAACATTTTTCAACAAGTTGTGAATATAGCCTTTGGGATTTCATTTAGTAGCTTTTATTTATGTCGTGTTTCCTATAAGAATTTTAAGTAGAAGTAGCTCTAAAGCATTACTGTATTAATAATATACAACACTTTAAGACTTCCTTTTACCTTGAAAGACAGTTACCCTGTCAGACAAAGAAAAAAATAATTTGTATGTACTGTCTATTTTTTTCACTTTATTTCCTATTTAACACTTAGTAAAAATGATTTAATGATAAGTTCTAGACTTCATTTACACTAGAGTTTTGCCTTGAACTAAGTCTCCAGGACAGTGAATTTACCTAAATAATGACATAATAAAATATACTTGAAGTATAGCTGAGATGTGACAGACACTAGACCTGTGAAGAAATGGCAAACAACAATTTTTAAAGTTTATGGGCAACACCAAAATCTGAGGATTTGCAAGCACTTTACAGAGGAAGTTGAGAAATAAAACATGCTAAATACCAGAGCAAATTATAAATAAAATGGGAAACAGGATGCATGAATACAAAAAGGAAAATAATAGGTAACCAGGACAGCTGAAGGGAAGATTCTGGGAGGTTTGGGATCATAATAGCCCATTAAAAAAAGAACACTCAGAAACATCAAAACTTATTGGAGGACATATTAAGAGGATAGTAATATGTAAGAGATAAGATATAACTTTATTTAGGGCCTGTGGGTTAAACATAAAAATTACAAAGACTAACAGTGATAATAAGAGAAAGAAGAACATGACCTAAGAATAATGAATGAAGGAACTAGAATAATTTCCTTTTGGAAGAAAACGACACAACCAAAAAGGACTGCAGAAGACTTAATATGAATTTTCAAATACATCTGGCTTGATTTAGCTGCCTGTGGGTGATTTAGCCTTTTTCTGTTGTTGTTCTGTTTCAATTAATGTTTAGAACAAAATATGTAAAATGTGATTAAACACAGGTCTATATTTTTGATGTATTTTTTTTAACCATATCCATTGAGGACAGAAATAATCAGCTTAATTTGCAGGTTAAAAGATTTAGTTTAGATATTGCAAAAAATAGACCTTCTTACTATAAAAGAAATTAAGCACTGGAATTAGACTTTTAAAAAACATAAAATCTACAGTTGCTTAGAACGACTTCATAAGACTGTCACAAAACAGAACATTTATTTTCAAGGAAAGACTTGAGTCAATTCATATTTCCGTTTGGTACTTGAACTGTGACTGCTACACATAGCTCAAGCTATTAATCTGCTAGAGTTAACCAGCTTTATCACATACCAACAAACACTTGCTTCTGGTCCATGCAACAGATTTTCTCTGAACTACTCAGAGGTTACAAAAGAAAGAGAAACTGTCCTCAGGTTTCTGGCAGATTCTGTCCATCCCTTACTCCTTTCAGGGGAAGTGACTGATTTGGGCAGGAGACAGAAAGTCAAGAGCGTGACTGGAGTTCAGCACTAACTGGTATTATGAAAAGGTATGGGACCAGGGCACAGGGGCTGAACTGGGTTGTGGTGAAAATGAGGCAACCTTTACTGAAATCACTGAGATGCTTTCAGCAGATGTATTCCTTGGTTTCTCTCCTTGTAAGGCTGTACATTATGAAAATACTGAAAAATACTTGGAAAATGCTTGTTCTGAAATGCTAAAAATAGCATGCATTAATAATATCTTTACTTTGTGATGCTGTTTTAGAAAAGTCCAAATAATACTAACGGTGACTAAATTAATTTGTAATGAGATGGTCATATGATTCATTGTAGATCTGCAATGAACAACTATGGGCTTTGCTGGATAAATCATGTTCACTATACTGCCCAATACTATGCCGTTGCTTATTCTCCCCCTGCTCCTGTGATGTCCCTTGCCCACAGGAATGTGAAGAAGAATGTGAAGTCTCTGCCTCCAACATACACACGTTGTGCTTGGAAAAGAAACAGGGATAAGAAAGCCAGACCAGGGTTTGAGGGATCAGCTCTGGCTGGAAGACCAGGAAAGCTGACGGGTAGTGATCTTGAGTTATCTGTGTGGCTGACTACAGTACTACACAGCCATGCAGTAGTACTTCTTTGGGCTTGGATGCAGTGTGCTGAATTACTACAGGGCTTCTCCAGTAGCTTCTCTCAGGCTAACATATACAGCTTCTCAGCAGAACTAATTAACTGAGGTATAATCCCATGCTTCTATAATTTACAGTTCCAGAAGTACATTGTTCAGAAGTAGCTCAGCTATCTCTGAACAGTATGGCGTTCTCTATAGCTATACCTAGAGAGTTTCACCACCGTCAAACTTGTATGGACATATCTGAACTAGGTTTTTCTATGGATACCATTAAAATCTGATTCAGATTTTTCTATCATATAATGTAAAGCTCGTACTGCAGCCAATGGGGACTTCCAAGAACAGGATTAAATTACAGCTTGTGACATTTTCTGCACAAAACCTATACATTTATTTCCTCCAACCCAGGCTATGAAAAAACATAACCCCTGAAATAAGTATTAGGAAACTCTGATAGCTTTTAGTTATTCAGCTTTGAATAATATGTTTCAGCATCCCAGAATCTGATCATTATTTATTAATTTTGTTTTGTTATTCTGATAGATTAATAAAATGTTCTTAGCTTTAAATCTTACCGAATATAAAGCTCAGTTAGCGTGTGTTTCTGGTACTCTATGAATTTCTAAAGAGCAATGTTAAACCCCTATGCACCCAAGAAACAATCAGATCAACATCATTAGTATTCACCTCATGTTTTGATAACTTGCCGAGTGTTTTAGCAATAGATGCACAAATACTTTAAAGTGCTGGAAATCTACAGTAATATATACACATATGCAATACAGAAATCAAAATAACTGATTGGGTACCTCCTTAGATTAGATTTAAGGGTCTCTCCACTGATGCAGAAAGAAGGCATAGCTGATGTCGTATTGCAACATTAAGGAGCAGTCTTATTGTTATAGAGAAACTTGAAGTTTCTGAATACTTTATTATATTACAGGGAGATGAGTTCTATCCTAAGAGACCTGGCAATTGTGGAAAGGAATCTACGTGTGCAGCATTTCAAATCTACACGAAAGTAAATTTCTGTAGCTTTGTTTAGCTGCAGCTTGCACTTGTAAGACTTCATTTCAAAAAGCACTTTTGCACACACTTAACACAGCTGTAGATGCAGAAGTGGAACCGAGGCACCTCTGCCTTTGAGGTTCCTTTCTATTACGTATGTGGCATGAATAGTGGGAGGGAATAACAGCAGATGTCATGTAGCTAGAATGGGAGCACCTGTGTTTAACAGAGATTTTCACCTTGCAGGCTTATGAGGTGGTTTTTTTTGTTCCTACACTAAATTCTGTTGCTGAGGGAAGGAAGCATAAATTCTTTTACTTTCAGTGGGAGTTTAATACATTTAACCTGACTGTATAAGAATACTCCGTATGATATGGTATATATGAAGCACTTTCAACCACTAAGGAAATGCAGACACCTTTGGGATTCAATATAACAGCTGTTCAACTGTTTTGGCTAGTATTCCTCTCTTGTTATGGAAAAAGAAAAGATCGCTCCAATTTACTAGAAACCTCAGAATAAACTTTAGGCTAACAAAATATAATAATTCTGGTTTGCTGCCTGAATTTCAGTATATGGAAAATATGGGATACTCACTGACAACTGAATTTCCAAAATGTTAGGTCTTTGTCTTTTATGTTTTGCTCGAAGAACAAATAACTTTTTTTAAACATTAAAAATTACATTTAATGTTAATGCTTATTATATACTGGATTATTATTTATGAATTTTCAAATTAGTATAACAGAAATAACGTTATACTAAAAATATTACTATCTGTTAATGATAAATATGTTACTGTGAATGTTGGTCCATTTGATCTCCAAACAGTAAAACTACAGAAGAAAAATGGGGAATGTTACTTAAACAAAACCCAACAAACCTCCCCAACTAATTAAAAACCTAATTTATAAAAGTTGTTTTAATAACAATACATCCTTCTGAAATTGGTAAAGGAAAGTTTGTTCCACCATGAAGTAGCAAAACGAATCCAAAACCTTCTATTCCAAATACTAACAAAGGAAAGACAGTATTTTTGTTGTTCAGCAGATCTTATTCTCCCTGGATTCAAAATGCTATCTCATTTTTCAGTAACAGTTATTTTTGTTAGGCCCCTTTTAATCTGCAGAGGAAAAAATTTTGAAAAACTTGATTCAGGTGTGACTATTATCAATGCAATCATTAACAAAGTCTTAACTGCAGGCCCCAAAAGTCTTCTTGTTACACTTATTTGTTACAGATAGTGCCTTTCACACATACATACATGGAGAGAATTTATTTATTATTGGTATGTAAACAAATGTGCTAAAGTTTCAATTTTAAACTCCAAGATGAATGAGTGAGTTCAGAAATTCACTGAAAACAAACCTCTTTTTATTCATACAGGGCATATGAGTAGAAGTTCCGTTTTCTAATGAGACTTTGTTTTGAAAGCACTGAGACATTGACCAGTGAAGTCCCTCAAACTCAATACTATTTTCATATGATCATTTTTCAGAAGAGAGAAACCTAACAAAGGTTGAGTTGTGACTAATGGTTTCTACTGTATCTTCAGAAAGGTACAGCTAATTCGCAAAACACGTCTGTTAAAGAATCAGCCACCAATGTTCAATTAGACCGTGTGGCAACTTGTTACTGAGCTATGATTTTGGGACCGCTAAGACCACTGACCAACTGGAGGGAATCAGCTCCTGTCGCATTGTATTACACCATCTTTGCGTTAAGTGTTTGTGCTTTACCTACACGCTTCCAGCACAGAACTTGGACTCCAATATACTCATATTTCATCAAAAGCCCACACTGAAAGGTGGAGGCAGAGTTTCCAAAGACAAATGTTTTGTCAGTAATTAAAATAGCTGAAGGATGGGGTCATGGTGCAGAACAAAGATTCTGCAGTGGGAAACAGCTAATGATTATTTTTCTGATGAGGTTTTTAAGGTGCTTCTCTAGTGTGCCTTTCTGTATGGTTTTTGAACTATTTCAGAAAACTCAGCATCTGAAATTCACTTACTTCTTTCCAATCCATAAACCAGGCTCAATAAGATACAGAGTAAGTTTGATTTTCATTAATAAATTTGTGTTTGACTAAAGAAGTTACTAAGGCCATAGAGGTTTAAATGTCCTATCCTTTGTGAGTTTAACTGAACCCCAGTTATAGGCTGAAATTGTATCTTTTCTTTGAGGCTTTTGTAATGATGGATGACTCACACTGATATTAAACTCATTAAGCATGTCTTTCGGGGGAAAACAACTTCAAAACAGGTTTCATTTGAATTCCCCTACCCCTCAAAGTGCTTATTAAACTAGAATATTTTCTGTGTCTGTGAGAAAGTCATAGTAAAATTTCCTAACTGAAGGTTGTATTCCTTATATTCAATTAAAAATATTTCTCTGTTATGTAGACAAGACCATTTATTTATAATGTAGGAAAAGGTCACATATTCTTTTTTTTTATTTTATTTTTGACACCCATGTGGATTTTTTTTTTCATTGTTTTGGACTGTTTACTTTGTACTTCTCTGATACAAACTCCTTTGGCATTTTACTGGACCCTTTTCTCAGTGGGCTGAAGTTCTCTTCCTTTTTAATTAGATTGACCTTTTGGTTCCCTTGGCTGCCCTCAAAATGACGGAGAATGACTGCTCTTTTGGAAGGCAAGTTGAAATCAGCACAGAGAGACTGAAAACAGTCATGTGAAATAAAAATATTTTATGCAGCTATTCTAGCATTATAACTGCATAATCGTTATGTTCATAGCCTTTAACACAAAGAAATACTGGCCTCTGCAAATTTTGTGACATTTTAATGATGACAGGTTGTTTCTCATCTTCTTGAATGAATGCTTTTATAGTGCACTTTGTGACTAATATTTTCAGAGTATATTTTTATTGTCCCATAACGATTTGCCTTTTTTACCCTTCCAAGTTACAAAGGGTAAACTTTAAGTAACTACAAAGCATAAGGCCTTTTGTTACCATCTGTTATGTAATGTATATTTGTCTTCTTCCTATCAGTATCATAGAAAGAAATCACTATTGAAGTTACATTTTCCAGGTCAAAGACTAAAATCAGTGGAGTTTATTTGAATCTAAAAGTGGTTACACATCATTCAAGTAGTTCAGAAAGGAAAAGGAAGAGTGTTCTATACAGGCTTATGTAATTGTTCTGAAAGTTTAACAGGTGAGGCACAAACACTTTTCCACTTTTACCATGAAGACAATAATGAGCAAAATGTTCATGTTTTCATTTACAGCAATTACAGTAACTTACCTGAAGCAAGGGAGCAAAGAAAATGTCCCTTTTCCTGATATCTTAGAGGGGGAGAATGAATTTATGCCTCCTCTCCCCACTTAGTTGAAGATTCTCTATTCTACAAATGAATATTGGGTAATTCACTCCCAGTCTGGAAATGCTGCACAGAATTCCCAATAATAATTGAAAGGCATCTGAAACTCAAATATGAGTTACTCAAACCAAGATTAACTTAATCTGTAAGGGCTTTAGGCTTTTCAAAAAGTCTGTCAGAAAAATCTGTCTTTTTGGTACTTCTCCCTAGGATGAGAACAATTAATCTACTTTTCTGCACCTAAGGAGGTGCATTCTGTTATTTTCAGGAGCTTGGTAGGTTTTCAAGAAATTTCAAGAAATTGAACGGTTGAACCACCTAGTCACTGATTTACTAATTTCCATTCCAGAACAGCGTCCTCTTGTGTTAATAGCCCTTGTCCCCCTTGCCTATGTACAAGCTTCAGGTCAGGCCAACACTATGCCCCTGGAACAAGGTCCCCAGCTACCAATGTTGAACTGCCACTAACAATAGTTGGAGGTTTTACTTTTTCCTCTTGCTGTTGATCATTAGAACCAGTAACTCACTGAGAAACATTGTTACTTTTGGAACAGTAAAATCACCAGCATCTAGCTGTACTTTTTGTTGTTGCTTTCTTTCTGCTTCTGTAAAGCTACATCTGACTCTTATAGTCATTGATCAGCCTCTGTAATTTCATGGAAATTTCCTAGATCCATTTGTAAGCACTTCAGTTAATATCCCACTAGGATGTTTACTACCCCTTTTAAAGTGTAATAAGCATCATTATTTTTAGGAGTACACCAAGACATTTTAGTTCTTGTGTATAATAATCTAAAAGTCCTACCATCAAGTCTGATCAGCCCTGTCTCATAAGAAAACAGAAATGTTCCTCCTCGTCTGCTTCCCAACCTTTTTTGCTCTACTGCTGAATAGGTTTCTGGGTAAAACCAGGACACAGAGTCTTAGTTGTTTGATACAAAGAATTTTTCATAAAACAAACTTCAACATCTCTAGGAAAAGATACTTAATATTCCCTTACTGTTAGGCTTTTATCCCAGCTGTTGCTAATCAGTTACTTAGCTGCAGCTGGAGAAGTGATTGCTCCATCATTAGGTCATTTATTTTTGCAGTAGGATTTAAACCTCTGTCATGGTTTCTACAGAACTTCGGGTAATGAGGAGTTCATTTTTAGAAGATAGCATCTTCCTTGTATGTTGTTAGCCTAGTGAAATTCAGATTGTTGCAGAAAACATTAATCTAAATATTTTTGTAAACCAAGACAATGAATTTTATTCTCTTCAGGGGAAAGGAAAAAGCCCTTCATCCTCTTAATGATTAGGTAGGTGTAGTTTGGAGAGACTAGAGGGAGTGGCAGATCATGATGTCCTATACTTTCAGGGATGATGAGTCAAAAAGATTAGAAAAATGAACAGCTCTTTAGACAAACTTTGTTCTGAAGAGGTTTTTGTTCATTTTGAGGAATGCATAAAGATTTAGTGTTCTAAAGTGCAACCAAGTGTAAGAAAGCTAATCTATCCATTGTTAAGGCATTCATTAAGTAAAATATTAATTAAACTTTTCAAATAATTGGAAGTAATCATTGCTGCGTTCCTTAAGGAACTGGACAAGTTATTAAATATCAGCCAACTATAATATTTATTCAAAAGCTTGAAGACTTTTCATAGCAAAAGAAAATATTATTTTATCCTTATTTCCTGCTGTAATAATTTTTAAAAACAACAATTACACTCTTGAATGTTGTTTAAAACCAAAAAGATTGGATTAAGTGCTTACATGATCTTGTATATATGTGTATTTTTGCATTAGAGGAGGAGCTGGAGGTATTTCTCTAATAATTTCCTAAATACATACTAGGATATACCTTGAACATTGTCCTGATTTAGGATCCTGTTGACTATGTCAATTTGTTGCTAATCCTGATTTAGGATCCTTCCGACTATGTCAATTTGTCATGAATGAGGGGATTAGATTACTTAAAGAACCACTGTCAAAGGTTTTAGTAAAGATGGTTTTAATGTGATGTTGTAAAAGTGGGACTTAACAGTTAAGTTTGATGGCAAGGTTCACTCTATTAATGACTGCATGGGAAAATATACAAAGGAAAATTGCACTCAAGTTAAAATGATTCAAGGAGAGACTAGATACAAAAGGGTAAGGAGGACCCT
The DNA here is from genome assembly GCF_000687285.1 of Phaethon lepturus. NCBI lineage: Eukaryota > Metazoa > Chordata > Aves > Phaethontiformes > Phaethontidae > Phaethon > Phaethon lepturus. Next base: position 20,877 of record NW_010539770.1, read on the forward strand.
CCCATTGAGTCACAAGGTTCAGAATGGACCCCCTTGCTTTCTAAACTCCTTCTCAGAGAGGAGTCTAGGTGCAGCTGGATCCAGACTTAGTCCCGGACTTGGTCAACAGTTTATGTCTAAAGGATTATATATGCATGTTTCATTAACAAAGTTACCAAGGCAAAATCAAAGTTATCATACTGCAGGGTTATGCACGATATTGGTCTTTTACCAAAGATCGGCTGTTGGTAAAAGTTCTCTCTGCCTTGAGGAGCAACCTTGAGGGGCATCCCAGCTAAAAGGGAGATCACCACCATGCAGCGATGCTGCCTAGCAGGGAGAGCTCAAAGGCAGCTCACTTAGGGTGTCATATTAATGGGATAAAGTGGTTGACTCATAGTTGTATTACATGCAACGGAAAAGGTATGCATGAGTCTCCTTGTACCCACAACCTTGTTCCTTGACTCTTGAAAAGCCACCTGTTATTCGCGTGTCAATCACACAATTGGTGTTCCAAGCTCATATGCATTGATGCTCACCGTGTCACTCTGTTCCTTTGTGGGTTTTCAGAGAACAGACTGAAACTAGAGGAGTTCACGGCCAGCCATGACTCAGGCCTCACCTGCTCTGGAGCCTGCACCAAACCACTACCAGTCTGGTCAAGCAGGCGAGTGCACTGATCACAAACATACTGAGAAAAATCTTACTACCCCACCCTCCACAGTATTCAGTTTCCATTACAATGTGCAAGATAGCAGAATTCAAAGGCAGTGTATGTTTTCTCATGAATTGAAGACATTATTTCTGTTACCTGTAGAGCTGTTTTCTGCTTCATCAGTACAGTGACTTAATTGGAACTGTTTCTCAACATACATTTTGCAATTTTTTTGCTTCATTTTCTTTATTAATACTTCAGTGAAGAATTTGTTGGGAGCCCACTGAACTATTTTAGTCTTCCAAAACACTTTAATATGGTTTGTGTATTTTATATTGGTTAGTCCTCATAGATACAGATAAATGAGATTTTAATTTACAGCTCTTTATTTAAAGCTATATCTTAATGATTCCCCAAAATTGTGGTTAAAAATGTGATAGTTGGTTTAATTTTTTGGTAGATGCATATGTAAACACTACTGTCCCCCCTCTCTGTGACTGACTAAACCCTTAGGGGTGGAAAGTAACTCACTGAATAAACTTCTTAAATGGAGAAAAGCTCAGAGGAGGTGGGCAAGGATGATGTGCCAGTGAAGATCAGGGAATATTGCAGGATGTCTGCTACGGCTGTTGCAAAGAAGCCGACTTCATCTCACCACAAAGGGGTCAGCAGTGTAGACTTCATTTTAAATAGCTAACATTTGAGTGGATGAACTGGTGGTGTAAACTTTTCTCCCTGAGTTCATTAAAAGAGTGTGAATAACTCCCCAAGGCAGTCAGACCAGCACGGGGGGAATGAATTTGTGGCTCAGCACAACACAGGGTATAAAAATTAGACACTTAGCAAAAGCATTTCAAAGAAAGCAATGGGCTTGAGCTGGCTTCAACCCACATGTTCCTTCCTGGCTGAGGGGGATGGCCAGTGTCATGACAGTAAGCATATTATAGAGACCAGTAATGGTAATAACATTGGTATTGTGATTGAACTGTGTATTGCAATTGCTGTATTTGATCAACATATATGATCAGAGAGTATTGGACTCTGATACACTCTCCCCATCATATGAACACCAGCTGTTACAGAAGTTTAAATTCCAAGCAGTTCTTTGCAAGCCCAGTTCATCTTTTTCCTCTGAAAAACTCATTAACAATGTATACAAAAAAGGCAAAAATTCATGCAATGATAAATTCATGCAATCATGCCCCTGAAAAAGCAGCAAAAAAGTAATGGATTGTGATAGATATAGTTTATCGATTATTATTATACCAGTGTCAACCAAACAGCTGTCACAAACCTCTGACATATTTGAAATCTGTCCTTTACATAAGTGTATGTGTTCAACATCATATCTGAGCACTTGTAGGTGTCATACCCCCCATAATCTTACCTTTATAATGAGGGATTTCTTGGCAGCAACCTTCTCACACAACTGACTGTGGATTTGCAGGATGGAATTCCAGCCAGGCTAACTGAGGCTACTATCTGACCTTTAATTTAGTTAATGAATCCCTTGATATTTTTCTCCAGTTGTCTAGGGCTTGTTGTTTCCACTGAAAATTTGGATATTTTTCAAACATTTGAGTATACTAGCTGCAAATTTTGTCACACATATATAAAGATAAGTGATTATAATCTGAAGGCAACAATTAGGATACATTTCTACACAATTTTGTGAAGTGTGCACCAATACAATATTTTACAATCACAATTGAATAATTTCATAACAATCTTAGGGCAGATATGACTTGTAATCCTAAACATAGTAAAGAAAAATGTGGGATGATGCAGAGGTATGGATGTTTTCAGAAGAGTTTGTTTATTGTTACTCTCTCCAGGTGTTAGTCTGAATGCAGTTCTTCATTGTTGGTAACATTAATAATAGTGGTACCGGGCTCATCTCTACAATCTGCCAGCATACAGCTGGTATTCTGGAAGTTTCTGAACTTCAAGAAGCACATGTAAAAGATGCATTTCATTCAATAAAGGTGGAGATGTCATCGTCCAGCAGAAATAACATGTATTTGGCTTAATTTTTTAATTGTTCTTTGTTAATTTTGGAACTTTCTAATCACTTTAAAAACTGATATTTAATATTTACAGAAATATGATGCATACATATGTTGCAAGTTTAATACCGGTTCTGTTTGTCCCATTGGATCTTCTGCAGGATTTACCGGTACACTCATTGTACTTCTACAATCTCACGATCTCTGACACTGTCCTGAAGCACAGTGAAAACAATGAGACTGGATTCTTGTCTTCAGTTTCAGGTTTCCCTTCATTTCATTTTAATGGCATTAGAAAATATACTGTATATATTTATGGAAAACATAATGTGTTTTCTCATAAATGTTATGTCCTCAGGCTTCAAACGGGTGATGAAAGGCTCAGTGCTCTGACTGTTCACATGAACTATCACACACACTGCAATTGTTTTTCTTCATCCCAGAGATTAAAATTTTGGCATCATGGCATAATGAGAGATTATCATGACCCATACCACAAAAGTGCCAAAGAGAAGTCTGGGAAGTGTACCTATTGTCATCGTTGGTTGTCCAAATTTGATTTAAGAATATTCCTTGTTTATCAGTTCTGGGAATGGTCCACAGCAAACCTGCGTTTCGTGAACACTAGAATTTTCATTTATTACTTCAGCAATCTCATTAAAGTGAAGGAGTCCCACAGGTTTGTAAAATTAAACTGGATATACTCAAAATACAAAATGTAAAGCAATGACTAAAAAATGTCTGTGCATATTATCTGTCAAAGAGAGCATGCAACCAATAATCATGGCAATCTAGTTGCAATAACATTAATAATGAATGAAATTCATCTCTCAGATTCCTTTTATTATAAATTAATACAGCATGTCATTAAAAACTTCCCCAGACACAAAACTTTTGTCTTTGGGAAGGGATAGAAAGGAAAGGAAGTGTTTGGTGTGTGCAACTCATTAACAAAGAATGTCTTTTAGTACCTTCTTTGTATTTTGTTTACCAGATCCTAAATAAGCCAAAATTATAATGAAATTTAAATACATTAAAATTTAATTCTGGATTTTAGGCTTTTATTAGAGCAAACACAATGTTGAAATACTGACTTAATTTGGAAAATAATTTGCCGTATGTAACCGTATCCATTTATTGTTGCAAATGTGTTGACTTTTGACTAATATCTTAGGGTATTAGGATTAATGCATGGCTATGTCACTTTGTCATAAAGATGCAGAAAACTCTTTACAATTATGCTCATGCAGAATTACTTTGAAAATGGGGTGGGATGTGGATAAGAGGGAGGGATCAAAGAAAGTGTCGGTGACTCCAGCAGGGCTTTCAAACAGGGCTACGCACTTTCACAGAAAAAGGGCGGGGAGTTATTGTAGAATTGTCAAGATCTAAATTAGTAGTATTTTAAGTATTTTATACACACAAAAATCTGTACAAAATTCAAGATAGTGAAAAATGAGGCTATTCATTTTATAGTGCAGCCACCTTCCAGGTCATCCCTTTATAGAATATAAACCTGATCTTTTCTTATAACCATAGATTGGTTAATATATCTGTGGAGGACATCTTACTTTTTGTCATTCTGGTTACAGTTTTGAAAGACTGATGCTGTATTGTGGCGAGTAATAATTGTAAAACCCATCTTCTCATTCATAACGCCTTCACAGGTTGTACTTCCTGGGAGATTTTAGCAAGATCTTGCTATAATATTTTACTTCTCTAATATTAGACCATAAACCAGAAAGTTATTTCAAATTAATCTATTTTTAAAATCTCATTCAATTAAGTCTCTTTACTGTTGGTATTTGGATGTGTATATTCAAATTACATAAATGTATTCTAGATACTTCAAACCAGTAAAGAGGAAAACAGGTTTCAATCATTACAAGAGCTAAGGAAAAGTCCCTGTTGAAGTATCAGTGCCACTATGCCCTGAAGACTCACGACCAGCTTCATCCCACCTGGCATTAAGCATCCAGCTGAACTCAAAAGATAACCCCCAAAAGAGACGGACAAAGAGCAATTTATGCCACTGATGGACTGAATGATCCCCTTTAATTTGATAGCTTTCTTGGTTGATTGTACAGAGAGTTAGTGTAACTGTGCTTCTAATATTGCGCCTGTAACTGTGTGGGAAGAACTAATAGGAGATACTAATGATGCCGGTACTGGAGGGGAGACGGGCTAGTGCAGTTCTGCTCTGCCCAGTCATAGGACCCTACGCCTGTCTGGACTGCTCTGTCTACAAGAGGTAACAGCTTGTTTGGGGGACCAACCTATGCTTTTCTAAATGAGGAAATGTACATAGCGATTCAGCTTTTTAATCAAGAAATGTAAACTATTCTCCTTCTCTGTCAGGAAATCAACCATTCCCTTTCACTTTTTATTGTTCCTTTGAAAAACATATCAGATGTGTGGAGATGTTTGATATTTTATTTAAAGTATACAGCTTTATACAGATTACTTAGGAAAGTAACAGGCACTGTGTAGATGGGGCTCTGAGGAAGCATTACTGAGTTACATTGATTTATCATCTAAAGGCCAAGAGTGTATGGTCGGATAAACTGCAGACATTAATAAACTCCCTGGAAGCTTGATAAGGCTATGTTCAAAAGGGAAAGAGAAAACTGTTTAGATAAGGCCATATTCTATGAGACTAGAACGTGTCTGGTATTCGGAGGCATTATAAAAATTATGCACAACTGGCATTTGGGAGAATGACCAGATTAAATAAAAAGGTGAGTTTTACTAAGGTAATCTCTCTCTCTGTCTACAGATTTATTTTTTTTTTAATTTTAATTTAAATGCTGTGCATAATAGAGAAGCAATGCAAAATAGACAAATATTTTCACTTCAGATTTCAGCCTTTTCACAGCAGAAAATTGGACAAGGACAGAGTTAAATAAATGGTGCTCTAAAGAACAGCAAAAAGTGTTAATAATGGTACAAATAATGTACCCCAAGTATTTGATCCATTTCATGCCCATTATTTATCAGTATTAAATTCAGCTCCAGATTTGCAAAAGTCTGTGACCAAATTTCTCAATGATTCATAATAATGTAAGATAAACTGTTCTCAGGGAATCTTAAAAGGGATGAGACTTCAAGCTTTGCAAACTTACTTTAGAAATATTGTGTATATATCTCTGTGTGTATTTGATAGTGTTCTGAACACTCTGCATAGGATGAAGTAGAAATGCACATTCCTGTCACACATTACTTCATAAGTAAAGGATTTTGAAGTAAATGCTTCTGTGTAGTTGTGTATCACAGTTCACATAAAAGGCAACAGATGCACTCCATCATCAGTGCAGTTCCAGATGTTCAGTGACGGCAGAGTTTTCTTTTTTCATTACATATCAATGATGTAATGCTTCATAATACATGTTTTACAGACAGGAAAAGAGAACACATTTAATTTGATGATGTTTTAGATGGATAACAGCTGCATTTTGGAAAGTCATCCTCAGATATTATTCAGATAGTACTTGCTCTCATAAAAGGAAACAAATCTTTCTCCAGCATACATGTTATTTTAAATCAAAGCATCTTTCCCAAATCATAACTTAATTTTTTAACTCTGTCTTCATCAGGAAAGAATTTGAGGCTGTAAATAACAAACTACAGATGACTCCATAATAGTAAATGTTAATAGACAACATGTAGGGTCTTTGGTTGAGTTGTGCTCATTTATCTTTGCCTTAAATTCCTCAGTATCATTTACAGATCCCTTCTTTGCTTTCTAGTAGCAAATCCTTCAAACATAGGTCTGCTAAAAACCTAAGATAATGCAACAATTTTTCAACATAAATCTGCCATAAATCATATTTCATTGCTAAAAGAATGGCATAATGCAAAATTATAAAAATTGGTTTTTTATCCTTAGGCAGTCCAATTATTCAGGCATCTATCATGTATGCAGAAGTCACTATGAAACACCTCTATTTCTAAGAGGAAGCAGTTGTACTAGTATCAATGTCATGAGCTAAGGATGTCCCTAAGGCACGGTTTGGATGTATATCTTTTTTTAAAATAGATAGATTAAATAATACTATAGATTTTTAAAATGAGATTTGGCACATTTGATTCCTCTTCATATGTGAAACAGAATCAGCAAATTTCAGACTTAGAATAGAACAATAGGTCTGAGTTTTACCCAGTTATGACCATAATTTAAGCTGCTGGGGAGAAAGGGATAATCAGATGTTATCATACTGGAACTATACAAGGAAAAAGCATGTGGGAAGATATGTTGGTAAATGAATCACTGTATAGGTTCTCAAAAATATCATTAACTTGATTTATCCTTCTATTTATGTCAAGTCAATGCCCTAAAGATGAGATAAAGTCATTATTACACTGAAACATTTTCAGTGTGTCCCCTCAACAAAGTATATTTTCCCTGATAATTTTATCTTAATAAGACCACGGCTGCAATCAGAATACACTGGACATGACATAATGCTATAATGACAGCAAGATGTGATCTGCAATACAGTTTTAAAAAAAAGTTTTCTGGATGACTTTGGTGTCTTGCTGGACTGCCTGTAAGTATGTGTAACAGTTGTTATCAGAACACATCAAGTGAAAAAATGAGCATATGTTTGGAACACAGAGTCTGTGTTCAGGATCCAACATTGACTGGCTTTGCAAGCTATGGTCCACTATTTTATGTTGCCAGGAATTTCAGCTGCTTATATATAGCTTTCAAGACTGAGACATGTAGAAATGAGAATAAAGGACTGTGAAGTTGGTCATGAGCAAATGGAGCAATTTGACAGTGTTTCAGTACTAATCTACAGGTACTCAGCAGGA